>NW_009939404.1:0-3325 GCF_000696875.1 Nestor notabilis | reverse complement strand
TCTGTCCCTTACTATGGCTTTTTATTCTTCTCCTCAATACAGACACTTGTGAAATTGCTGCCAGCATTGACTGCATCAGCCTCCTCTTATCATTTACAGGTCATGCAAGTGTGCTTGTTCCTCTTCAAATATATTTATCCCTGCTATAGTATGGGGATATTGACATCACCAGGCATTTATTTATAGGTATAGCATAGTGACCAAGAGGAAAACCTGTCCCTATATTTACAGAACAACTCAAATGTCCAGCTGAGGCTACATTGAACTACGCAGCGCCTTGAGTCCTCAGGACAAAGCTTACTAGCCACATTCAAGCCTACTGGTATTATGCATTGTTCCTCTGCTGAATGTTTTACCTTTGTCATGGAAGTTGGTCTCTTGTTGGATATGATTTTGGATATGCTTCCCTGACTGTTGCAGTGGAAAGAACCTTCTGTCCTATTAGCTGAAGTCCATACTCATGTTTAAAATCTCTTCTACGCCCTACTTTCCACAAGCCCCAAATCAATCAAGTGATATTTCACAGCTGATAACTGTGTAATCTAAATAATGAGCTGACAGATAAGGCTATTCATGACTTCCCTGCACTTCCAATGAAGAAGTTCTCAGGAGCCTACCTTCCCTCAGCCCATTCTGTATACTTCTTTTGGAGGTGAAGGGAGAGGTCCACTGTTGAGGATCCTACCAGTCAGGAGATTAGTTTATGATCATTCTACTCAGGGGGTCTTCAGGAAAAGATAAACAGTTTCTCATGGGCACAGCCTGCTCTCCAGGTGCATGGCTGTGGACTTAGACTGTACTCCTGAAACCACAGCTGTGTCCACAAACCTGTCGCAAGCTTGAGGTCAGGGTCAAGGTTCTGCGGTAATTCCAGTGGCAGACAGAGCCACTGTCACTATCTCTACAAATCCTAAACAGCTACAGAGGCAGGACATTGTCTTATTAGCATCCAAGCTCTGCATTGTTGCTACTACTTTTTATTCTGTGTTATGTAAAGGTATTGTGTGTACATTTCCATTCTAGCATTAACCTTCAGTTCACAGTCAATATCCTGTGGATAAAGAAAGGGACATTTTCCTCACCCATCCAGCTTAACTTGTTCGCTTTCCAGCATCACTTTTCAACCGTATCCCTTCCCTACTACTATTTATGTCATTTGGGCTGTCTCCTTCCTCACTTTCCTCCTCCTCCTGGCATTCTTTAGGCAATGTGAAAAGCCACAGAAGAGCCCAGCCTGTGTAACAGCCTACTGTCTGCCACATGCCTGCACTGCAAGTCCTATTGTTTGTCTCCAGCAAGTAACCACTTACAATCTTTAGTAAATAAAATGAAGTCACCTACCATTTATGGCAGTCACCTTGCATGTTACTTGATGATGGAATGAAATGTCACTTATTGTGCTCCAAGATGAATATAGCACATGTATGGACACATGCATGAAACTACCTAGAGCCAGCACAGTTAACCAGGACAAGTCTTTCCAGGAGCAAACACAGAATGTGTTAATGCCAAACTCTAAAAGATTTCTCTTCACTGTCCACAGCATGTCCACTATCTGTTTTTCCAGTAATACTACTGCTTGCTTCAGGCCAGTTCTGCTCTGGGCCCTTTACTAAGAGGCTCAGCAGTTGCATGGCCAGAGCAGCCACATATTTTCTATTTGTCTTATTTAACCCCAGTCACTACTAGAAAAATAGTAAATTTAGGAGCTGTTGCACAGTTAAATAATGGGAATAAATACAGCCCGAGAGGCCCATGGCTTTTAAGTTGCTAGCCCAATATTTGAGCATATCTTTCAGTTGCTCTCTTTCCCCTTTCCATAAACTCAGGTAAAACTGCTTCCTTTCTCTGAGCCTTCACTTCTGTTGCCTATTACATCTGCAAAATATTTGGGATGCCAGATGCCTTTCAATAGGTGACTAAATAGCAATGGAAGACAATGTGATTTTCACCTTGGTTCAAGTGTGTAGCTAAAACTGTCACATCTGACAGTAATTAAAACTAAACAATACTCCAGTACAGTAGAACAAAATTTCCTTCTTTCTCTTCATAGCTATTACTAAATCCTGACAACATTTCTTTACTGTGCCTGTTTCTAAACTTTTTACTGAAATGACAGGGAATTCAACAACTCTTCTTGCTCAGTATTCACTTGCTTTTGAAAGGCTGGTGAGCATCCAGTGAAATTCAGGATACAGAGAAGAGTGGGCCCTGGTCTGTACCAGATCTGCTTTTCATGTAGCAGAGAAATATGCTAGTTATTTATATATCCTTTGCTTACTTATCCACTTAAGACTAATCTGAATGGTGAGAAATACATTGTACACAGTATATATTACTACTGCATACCATCAGCAAGTCTGACTCATTTGGGTTGTGGAGACCCAGAACTTTTGCAAGAGGACAGACAAGGACAGAACACAATCCATTAGCAGCAACTAAATCGCACAATCAGCATTTACAGGTACCTCCCATGCAGCAGTATTGGCTTGCTCACCATTATTTTTGTTCTTAAGTACAGCAAATTACACCATTTTAGCAGGATGACAGCTGGATAAATGTTTTCTTTTATTTTTCCCCCCCTCTCCTTTTTTTCTTCCCTTTTTTTTTTTTTTCCATGGTAGGGTCAAATCTGCTCCCACTGAGCTCTCCCATACTCCCACAGAATGCAAGCCAAATGTGAAACACAGCATTAGGCATGATGATGACAATTTTCCAACTATCACTGCATAAACTCAGGACTCTTTTGGGCCTGATTTTTGAGAAGTGTTGAGTGCTAACTTCAACTGGAGCACTAGTAACACACCTGAAAAATGCAGAACTGCAAGATGGACACCCAGATTCTACAAGCTCAGAATATCTATAGCAAGTACCATGGCAAGTTTATGGTGTTTATATCTTCAGCAGTCTGAACAAAAGAGCTAGGAAAGCATTTTCTAAGCATCAACTAACCTTTCTTGTTGGAGAGAGGGAGGGAGAAACTAAAAATATTCCATGCTGTTCCCATGGGGGGGCAGGGAAGAGAAGTCTTCTTAATCATACAAAAATAAATACATAATTTCAAGGCCCTGGCCCAAAATAACCTCTTATACCAGGATAAATAAATGCATCTGTTAGCATTGCAGCATGGAATAAAGTAAAATTAACAATTAGGAAAAATTCCTTATCTCTTATCTGCTATAATGTGGTCTTTTGGGTGTCACAACGCCAAGCTGTAATAACGGTATATCAGCTGAATTGTGCAAGCATTTTTTCTTGTTTGACAGCAAATTAATCCTTTAAAACCACTACAAGAGTGACTACCAGGGGAAAAAAATATATATAT
>NW_009939403.1:0-7734 GCF_000696875.1 Nestor notabilis | reverse complement strand
AACTATTCTATGATTCTATGATTATTATTTTAAGGTCTAGTGCAGTATTTATATTACGAAAGAATATACTCTGTATAGTCTCTTACTTCTGGAAGGGGGAAAAAAGTTTAGAAGATACAGTTTTCAATGACTTTTTCCTTTTTCTAGAACAAAATCAATACTTATCTTTCCGTTGCATGGCAAGATTAACTTAAAACTGCAGCATTAATATATAAAAATTATGACAATCGTAAGAAAGACTTTGAAAATCACAGAAACATTTTACTGATTAAAGATCTTTCTTTTGAGACACAGCTACACAACATATTCACTTTTTCACACATTTTTACACAGAGAAATGAAGGAAGCTTTTGATCAAAAAGACAGAAATGATTCACCTCGTCACCGTTATGTTTTTAAAACATGGACTGTCCTTTGTTATGCTACTTGGACATACAGGCAAGGTCTTTTCATCTTCCTTATGGATTTAAGGAGCACTGGTGGTTAAGCTCTCCTTGAGCTTAGTCTGTGCACGTAAGCCTCTGCTCATATATGCACTTCAGGGAAGTTTCAGAATATGTTTTCTCCTTCCTCAAGGGCTCTATCTCCCATGTCTTTGACATTGCTCAGACAGGGATGACACTGGGCTATGTGGTCCCTCCTAAAAGGGCTTTGCAGTTGCATGTGTCCAAGACAGTAGAATTATGTGATGACATGTATTGGTCTCCTGCAACAGCATCACAGTTGCTGTTCTTTTGCTAGGGTTACAAGGCTGGAATATGCTTCCTGATTCACACTTATGAAGGCTGAAGTACGGAAACATAAATTTTACTACACATGTTCATGATGACTTGTTAAGTTTCATTGTGTTGCACTTACATTAAAGAAAATATTTTAAATTCATGTTGAATAAAATATAGTAAGGTGGTGTCTCTGATGGACTAAAGATTTGTTCCTGTTGTCAAGGAAGACAATGAGGTATTGGTCAGTAATTCAGCTGGTCATTTGTAGATTTTGTGGATTGATCTTTCTTGATCAATGCTTTCCTCATCAAAGACTTCTGATAAAGATAAAGAAGATTTACTCTACCAACACACTCGTCAATGTCCCTTGCTGTTGAAGAGTGAAGAGATCTTTAGTTATTTTAAGGTTGCAAGGACATAAAAGTCTGAATTTGTCTCTTCTAATGTTGATTTCACGTTGAACAAGAGTATTACAAATAGCTGCTGATGAGGAATATACAGATGTAAGTAAAATTATTGTGGTATGTCAGTGACTGTAAGATTATAAGCAGAAGGACCACATAGAGATTAAAAGCATGTTAACAAAGAGTAAAATAATCACCCATTTGTGTCTAAATTATTTTAAAAGCATTTTTAAGTGTCCTTTTATTCCTAACTTTTATCTAGGAAAACAAGAGGAAAATATGTGAAACATGTATCATAGCCTTTATTATTTTACTAACTTTTGATGCATTTTTGTAAAGAATTGCTTTCAAAAAATGGATAACAGATTCAGAGATTCTACAGAAAGAAGAAACTTGTTCATATATACTCTGTAAAGCACAAATTGACTGATTTCTTGAAGATTTTTCTGTCTATATTTCTGTCTTAGATGAAGAAAAAAGTTTGCTGTTCATAAATCCTTACAACTGTGATCCTTCTCTAGAGGTGAAATTTCAGGGTGGTCTAGATTTTGGGATTTGACATGCCTTTTATGGGTTAGGTCACTTTAAAAGAGAGAGGTTCTTTTACATTTCATGAACACAGTTGGGCAGACACGAGCTTCATCTTACCAGTACAACTCCAGTACAATTTGCTTCTTCATGAAGACATCAGGTACAGAATTTGCATCAGAAAATTTCTACAGAGAATCAAAGCTCTTTAATCATTCTATGACTCCCATGCAAATTCTCTCAAAGAGCAATTCTTAGTAATAAGATGAATACATTACAGAAATAGCATACCTTCAAATGCCTCAAAGCAGGTCTTACTGTATTGACACTAGTTGACAATTTTTAGGGCATTTCATTGCCTAAAAGAGGAAATTTTCAATTGTATATAGGAACTGGTTTATCTAATTACACTGGATTTTAGTAAGAAAGTACAGAATTGTTGCAATTAAACCTAAGAACTTGTCTGAACTCTTGAAGAGTAGGATTCATCTTTCCTAAGTTTGTGTCCAACCAAGCTGTTTTCCAGACTTCTATAGTTACTTCTGCGATATCGTACCTTATCTATTCAGCACTAATGATGTCAGGTGTCACAATAAAAAATAAAGTAAAACAATCATATATCATACAGGTGATTATAAAATGGGGAAAGGGGGATGGAGGGAAAGTATCTATTTTTTTTCTTCAGAGTTTATTCCTTACTGTATTTTTTCTCTCCTGGATGAGGAAATTGTTGTGAAGGACCAGGGAAGAAAGAGGTGTTTTTCTGTGTGAAAGTCCTATTTGTTCTTCTTTGCACCTTTTTTTTTTTTTTATTAAAACCTTTTGACAAAACCCAGCATCAATCTAGAATATTTATAATTGCCTTAAATTTTGCTGTTTGAAACCAGTGAAGTACATAATCATCTTTGGCAGCATTTATTGAAAAAATGACAGTAAGTTGCATAAGATGTCCACTTTAAATCTTTGTTTTAACTATAATTCAATGATACATGAAGTCATTTAATTCTTTTCACATTATCACTTATGTGATACAGTGCTATTGTGTCAATATAGAAGTATCAACAATGGTGTACCATGATTTGATTAGCAGTAATCTCAAAGAACAGATTTGAAATCTACTGTGGCTAACAAATTGTACTGGGTTTGCATGGCAGGATTTTGGTAGCTGGTTGGCTACAGGGGTGGCTTCTGTGAGAAGCTACTAGAAGTTTTCTCTGTCCAATAGAACCAATGCCAGCTGTCTCCAAGACAGACCTGCTGCTGCCCAAGACTGAACTCATCAGTGATGGTGGTAGTGCCTCTGGGACAATATAGTAAGAAGGGGAAAAAAACCTGCAGAAGACCAACAGCAGCCAGAGAAAGGAGTAAGAATATCTGAGAGCAACAGCCCTGTAGACACAAAAGCCAGTGAAGAAAGAGGGGAGGAGATGCTCCAGGCACCTGCAGACCATTGTGGTGAAGACCATAATGAGGCAGACTGTGCCCCTCCAGCCCATGGAGGTCCATGGTAGAGCTGATATCCACCTGCAACTCATGGAGGACCCCACACTGGAGCAGGGGGATGCCCAGAGGAGGCTGTGACCCCACAGGCAGCCCTGCGGCTGGACCTGTGGCCCTATGAAGAGAGGAGTGCACACTGGAGCAGGTTTGCTGCAGGACTTGTGACCAAGTGGGGGACCCACGCTGGAGCAGTCTGTTCCTGAAGGGCTGCACCCATGGAAGGGACCCACACAGTTGGTGAAGAACTGTAGCCCATGGGGAAGGACTCACACTAAAGAATTTTGTCTCACATGAGCGGCACCCCATGCTGGAGCAGGGGAAGAGTGTGAGAAGTCCTTCCCTGAGGGGGAAGGAGTGGCCTTCTTCAGTTTTTGTCTATCTATTATGTATTGTCCTTACCAACAAAGTGAAGGTCCCACATAGAGCATGTATACTTCCAGAAATCAGAGCATATATTTGTTTTCCTCCATAGCTTTGCATTATTGGAGTTACCAATGACATGCCGCAGTTTTCCCCCCCTCTAAATCAGATAACAAAAGAAATAAGGATCATAGCCATAACTGAAGTGATGGAATTCTGAAAGTAATATCCTTTTCCAGACATACAGTAGCACACTTTCACTGTCTCCATGCTCTCTTGCCAGATGATGTGGTGCACATTTAACTGATAAACCTGGAACGGCACAAAAAGTAAGGCAGTATTTGCATCCGTGAGCATGGGACTCCATGCAACGCTACAGGCTTGGGCGAGAAATCTTCTTGGCGAGAAATCTTCTTGGCAGAAAAGGAACTGTGGGTGCTCATTGACGGAGCTGAACATGAGCCAGCTTGTGGCCAGGCAGCCAAGAATGCCAGCGGCATCCTGGCCTGTATCAGAAATAGTGTAGTCAGCAGGGCCAGGGCAGTGATCATTCCCCTGTACTCGGCACTGATGAGGCCGCACCTCTAAGGTGACAAACTGACCACAACCCCCATTGTCTGTTCCCCCTTGTGGCGAGACGTAGAGAAATTGGGACTGAAGTTGAGTCCAGGAAGAAGGGAGGGGTGAGGAGAAGGTGTTTTTAAGATTTGAGTTTGTTTCTCATTATCCTACTATTTGATTGGTAATAGAGTAAAAGAATTTTCCCCAAGTTTAGTCCATTTTGCCCGTGACAGTAATTGCCTCTGCTCTTATCTCAAGAATATGTAAGCCTTTCATTGTATTTTCACTCCCACCCCATCCTGCTGAGGAGGGGAGTGATAGAGCAGCTGGGTGGGCACTTGACATCTAGTCAGGGTCAACCCACCACACAAGACAATATTGGCTGCTATTATAGACTGACATGTATAAACATGGTAAATTGATACAAAAATTGAGAAATATAATTTCTCTTCTTTTGACAACACGTTTATTGTCATCTAATAAGACATACATTAAAAAGTGATGAATTAATCAAATTTTACATTCTTCAGTTCTCAAAAAAACATGTGGAGCAGCAATTTTGATTAAAAGTGCTTTGATTTATAAAACACATCAAGCATTTACCAATAAAAATGGAAGATATACTATTGCCAATTATGTCACTAATAGTTTCTTCTTTACCCTTATTAATCTTACTATACATGCCTCCAGCATATGTAATAGTGCATTTCTCTTGCATTTTTTAAAGGAACTTCAGAAAATGTTACACTTCTATAATTGCTGGGGATTTTAATTGTGTGTTACAGAAAAATCTGTATAAATTGCAGAGCACTGACACTCCAATATTTTAAATCAGAAAAGCACTGAAACATTTTATAACAGCAGATTGAAGTTAAATCAGCTATTGAAGTGAAGTTAAAATGCTGTCAAAAGGAAGCAAATATTTTTTGCTGACATCCACTATACTTCTTTAAGAACTGATTATTTTCTGGCATCTCAAACTTTGAAATTAAGCATCTGACTTTTCCAATGAATCAATTTCTTGGTTCATGCATTAATATGACACTAGATTAAGTATTTCTAACACAATTTTAGAAGATGAAATTAATTTCATGTGAGGAGATGTTCATTCAGGTTTCTCCTACCTTTGCCTTTTGGTTTTAATAAAGACCTCATTTCAGAGTTGGAACTGTTTGGAAGAATTTTGTGATTATTTCTTTTGTGCTATATTGGGTACTTCGACCACAAATGGACTACTCATGTTTCAAGGCCACATCTTGTACTGAAGTGTCTGCTGACCTTTAACTTTGCTGTTCTGGCCTGAGGGCTGTAAGAAAAAATAAATCCCAAGAGCCAATATGAAGCAGTAGAGGCTGTTGAGATCAACTTGATAGAGTGTTGAGAACTGACTGAAAAATTCTCCCAGGGCTAATCTGCAGCAGACTGAACTGTTTTGCTCTGCAAACTATGAACTGTTCCCAGGGTAGGATGAGGAAGGCTCTGTCTTAGCACAAATCCAACTCAGTACAAGGTTGCTAATCATTTTACCTAAGTTTAGGGGAATGCCTAGAGGAGAACCTCATAAGGCAGACACTTTCATTTGGTTGGCTGCATTAATCTCTATTGCTTGTAATGGGAGTGTAGGTACATATACTTTAAATGTCTAAAGTAAGATAAAATCAATCACTCTAAATATCTGTGATGTAGACATCTACAGCAGGGCTAGTTTCTTGGTGTTTCTTTATAGTCAATGGAGAGAATAGGCACTTTTATGTGCCATTCATTTGATCTATTTTAGACATGTACTTTAGGATGAGATGAATTGCACACTAGAAACTCTCATTTCTCTCTATTGAATTTAAAGGGAGTCTAGGGTGACTAGTTCAGGTGCAGACATCTGCATTTACATTTAATGTAATGAATGCCTCTGCAGTATGTCTGATGCTTCCAAGAAATGTTGGGTGGACTTAAACACATGCTTGTAGCATTTCTATAACAAGGAACATTAGATTTGCTATGTGTATGCAGACAATCTGTTTATCCATCAGCTCAGAGTTTCTTGCAACTGTTGTTTTTACTCTGTTTAATGGAGAATTCACACATATTTCTGCACAGTAAAGCAAAAAATAGCAATATGGCAAGCTCAAAGAATCATAAAGTCATAGAATCATAGAGTGGTTTGGGTTGGAAGGGACCTTAAAGATCCTCTGGTTCCTACCCCCATGCCATGGGCAGGGACACCCTCCACTAGACCAGATTGTTCAAAGCTCCATCCAAGCTGGCCTTGAACACTTCCAGGGATGAGGCAGCCACAGTTTGCCTGGGTAATCTGTTCCAATATCTCACCACCCTCATAGTGAAGAATTTCTTCCTAACATCTAATCCAAATCTACCCTCTTTCAGCTTAGAAAAAACAATTGCTTAATTGCATATTTTGTTTCCTATACACCTTAACTTATTATCTGATTCTAACAGATAATAAATTGTCATGGACTACACGAGCGACATGAAATTCCTGTCAGAGCTGCATTGGTAGAACCCTTGCTCATCAGCTGCTGGTGGAAGGGAAAGGGAAAACGTGAGAAAGCATAATTTGTCTTGTGCCTCCTTCTCTGTCCCTAACTACTCTTTGGGTACAATAACGTTCCCATCTAGCTGCTAGAAATTAAATTTTACACTTTGAATGTATATGTGTTTCAATCAAAAAAAGTCTGATTTCAAAATTGATCAATGCACCTCAGTGGTCATTAACTGACTTCTTTGGGCTACCTAAAGCAGTGAATTTGTCACAGCATGTATTTCACCGTTGGCATGTCTGTCACACAGCTAAGGACTTGCCATCCACCCTGCAGAGAAGCTCACTCCAATTTAAGTGCATAATTATTGCCCATGTGTGTTTATCATACGTTCAAATTCAGTATAGTCAAACATTTAAATGGAAGCTCTTTGGTTTTATTTTGGGAACTCAAAGCTTCTAATGATTTAAATATCTGTAAGTACTGATGAGAATTAAGACTGAAGTATTTGGAAACCAGAAAGGGGAATATGAATCAATCATCTCAGGAACTTCTTTGATAGACTCAGAGCTTTAGGTTTGGAAGAAGTCCACATTCAGAAAGGAAAAAGAAGGTTGGTTGTGAGAAAGAACAAAGGAAACTGTCCTGGAAAGTGAAGAAAGCTCAGGGATATTCTTATCATAAAATTGACAACTCAGAAATTAAAAAAAAAAAAAAAGAAACAAAAGAAATATTCTCCAAAAATAAATTACTCTTATCCCTGAAGAAACTTAACAGTTTGGAAGTTGTTTGGGGTTTTGTTTCAGTGACTACTGTATCCCTAGACCCAAAATGCAGACTGCTAGAACTGGATAATGGCTTTTCTAATAACTAATGAATATTAGTCAGCACAGATTTTAAATTTTTCAACAGCTGCTACAACTCTGATTAGTGAAAAGGGCTACTCTTAACTAGTTATATGCTTTCAGCTAGGGTTTTACAAGGGTATCTTATATAAAGATGTTTCTGTAAAAGTTATATTAATACAAAAAAATTTTTAAATATTTTTAAACATAATTTAGATAGTTATAATTTAGATAAGTTATACTAATAATACCCCTTTGGACTGTAGCAGATTGAGTCCTCTGAGCTGGAGCAATATTATGTCTGTCTAATCATGGGGAT
>NW_009939402.1:25960-30186 GCF_000696875.1 Nestor notabilis | reverse complement strand
CGTCCTCTCTGCAGATACTCACCTCGGCAATTATAACTTATTGAATATTATAAAAATTCCGAAGGTTGGAAAGAGACCTAATATTGTGCCAATACTTTCTAAAGCAAGTTAAAATGAATAAACATTGGGTCGTCAGTAGGGCGACAATCCTAATCAATATAACAGAATACCTGAAAGGAGAGACAATAGGATTTAAAAGTAGATAAGACAACTAACGCCAGTTATACAGAGTTACAGAAAATCAATTTTGCCCAGTAAATTTTATTAGCTTTCTGTGATATTACAACTTTGCTTCTTAAAGTAGTAGCTCTGATATGATAAATTCAGGAATATATAAGGTATTTTAATATAGTTAAAAAAATATAGGAAACAAGAATGAACACTGAACACCAGATTTAAAATTACAAGCACAGGTTCTGTAAGTGAGAAGTCATAATTTAAGAGGTGGGTTTCTGACAGGTTCACGCGGATATTCATTCTGCAATATTTTTACCGGAGAAATGGAGGTATAAAAACTGATACTGATGGAAGTAAGCAGGTAATCTGAAGAACAGAGAAGGAGGGCAATTGGGAGGTCAGGGAACAATGTTAGAGATATTTGGGTTAGCGAACGTAAAGATACAAAAACCATGAAGTCAAACATCTAGAAACAAAGTCTACAGACCAGGCTCAAAGCCAAGAGCCTCTTTTCCAGGGAAGAGCAGCTTTGATAAGAAATTGGGTATTGCTGGGCACCATTGGCTGAGCTGGATCTCCAATGCAGCCAGCTTAAAAAGACAGCACCATCCCATCCTGAGCAACAGAGGAACGGGGCAGCACCAAAGCTGCTATTCTGCCTCTATAGATTTATTGGGATGTGAGTGTTATAAGAGAATTTCGACTAATTCTAAAACCCACAATTGTGGAAAGATTCTGATAGAGGTTAATAGACAAGATGAGATTTAGTGGAAAGTTGTAAGAATAACCAAAAGACTAGAAAATGCACTTTAAACACAGATACACAGAGTTCTGTACCTTGCTGTCATATGCTGGAGTAGGCCCTCAGGTTTTCTGGTAGCTTCTTTATCACTCAAAGCTTTTTTAAAATATCAAGCTATAATTATTTCCCTCTAAAAATGTGCTTGATTCCAAATGGGAATTAAGGGAAGTCCAGGGATAATGATAGTTGGAAGATCAGAGTAAATGCAAAAGCTTTTTGGAGTTTGATGACTATTTCACTTTCTGTAGAAAAGTCCGCCTCCTTTTAAGCCATGAGCTTTAGAAATGCCTCCAGCTGTAATCCTAAATCTCCTTTTCTTCTCACTCCTTCCCTGTAACCCTGCCTGCCTTTGAGGTGGAAGCTGGCAGAGAAGCCCATTAATGCTGTACTCCAACCTGGCTGGATGTGTCTGTGAAACCAAAGGAACCAACAGAAGACAGTTATGTTTTTTGACGTTATATTGTACAGCTACTCTAGTTCATAATGGGGTTTTTTTGTTTAGTTGTTTGGGGTTTTTTTCCAAATAGTTGACCAAACAGATTGGAAAAAATTCTTTAACTTGCTGTGGGCTCTCTCTGTGAATTGGCCATTGCTGATCCTAGGTTCACAGCACCCATCCCATTAAAAAGACCATAGGGCCAGACATTGGAGTTGACATCCTAGATGCAGCCCCTGTACCATGTACACAGCAAGCAGCATTTCACAGAGATTTTGGCAGAAAATGTTTTCTTTCTCTCCTCGTATACACACGTACAAAAAAGAGTAAACTCCACAGAACTGTGTTTGCAATCTCATTAAATTGTTAAATGGGGTTTTTAAAAGCTAACTACTGCCAGACTCCTATCTTTGTGATTAGTAATGTATTGAAATCCTCTTAGGAACCTTGTAAATCTATTAATCTTCCTAAGAAAATATATCAAGCTGATTAAAAGTCAATTGAAGTTGAATGCAAAGCGCTGGAAAAATATAAAAACCCTCTGAAAAAATATTACATGTATGCATTCACATATTCAGCCTTCTAGAGAAGAGAGCTAATTATGATACACTGAATATCTTAAGAGATTATTTCTCTCTAAAGTTCCTTTTTGGCATTTTTGGCATTTTAGTTTAACCAGTTATGATAAAACCTATCAGTCATGGAGAAGCAGAATAGAAACAGCTTCATTAAAACAAACCCTCAGATAGTTCCCCTATTTCTGAAAGTTAAATTCTCTTGAAAAATTAATCACAGTGAATCTGGCAGAACTAATTTTAAAATGTGAGAACATGTGAGATGCTCTGCTTCTAGCCTAGAGTAAGATGAGATCAATATGTTAAATTAAGTCTACATAAAACCATACAAAGAATTCAGCAAGCAGCATTTATTCCCATTAGGGAGAGCAATTGCAATTTACAGAGCAGTGAAGAGAGGTCTTGTTAAAAATATTACTGGCTAAAATTAATGACAGAAAACAACTGTACTGAACTAATTCATTGCCACTCAAAAGTCTGGTATCAGTTGTATGCACTTTAAATCTTCTGTGAGGGAAAAAGAAACAACACAAAAGCCAAAAAGAGCAAAACCCAACAAAAAAACCAAACCCAAACCTCAAAAAACAAAAACACCCAAAAAACCAACACAGAGATGTGAAATGTGAACCAGGAAGCACATTAAAAAAGAATTCCCCTAGCTGTGATGCTGATTCTAGTCCCCCCAAAAAAGCCTTGCTACATTCAGAAAGAAAATGATTAAAGCTACAGAGATTTTGGAAAAAAAGGACAAAATTATTCTTAAATCCTGAAAATACATATTCACAACCATCCATCTAATACACACAAACACACAGAGAGTGTACAAATGCACTGCCTGGGCTTTCAAATCATCAAGGAGAAACTAATGGCTTGCATTATTTCTTTGTTGGGAATGGAGAAAGCAACCAGACTCATTATTACGTTCTTGCCTATTGCAATTTTACTCATATTATTCACATAGGCATTATTAATTGAGTGCAAGCGGCATTAAGCAGCAAAAATGTCAGCGAAAGTTATTTGCATTGTTGCAGAAAGCAGCGGTGTTCAGGCCTCCAGGAATTTCTCTTGTAACAGTTGTCCAGATATTTTTATGCTTTAACTTCTTCCTAACTTTGATGTCTCAACAAAATTTCCCCATTTAGCTCATTTTCCTTCTTGGATCCAAGGTATTCCATCAAATTGGAGACTGTGCAGTGACCTGTGCCCCGCTGGTATTTAACTAATCAGTTAGTTACAGAGAATAAAACTATCTGGGCTGTGGATCCAGGTTTGCACCCAGTGCAACTCTGTGAAGGTGAGGGAATTACAGCATTATAGCTCAGTCCGGATTTGGATGAGTACTGACAGGGACAAAAAATTGTTTAACATAAGGCAGCAGAACACTGTAGCATTATGCAGAACTCTATGTACGCTGCACTAGTTACCAACCCTTATATATAGGAGACTGTAAAAAGATGCTAGTGATGATGAATCCTGGCAGGATCCTGGAGCAGATTCTCCTGGAAAGCATGCTAAGGCACATGAAAAACAATGAGGTGGTTGGTGACAGCCAATGTGGCTTGACTAAGGGCAAATCCTGCCTGACCAGTTTGGTGGCCTTCTGTGATGGGGCTATGGAACTGTTGGACAGGGGCAGAGCAGTTGACGTCATCTACCTGGACTTGTGTGAAGCATTTGACACTGTCCCGCACGACATCCTTGTCTCTAAATTGGAGAGACACCAATTTGATGATTGGACTACTCAGTGGATAAAGAACTGGCTGGATGTCCACACACAGAGTTGTGGTCAACAGCTCAATGTCCAATTGGAGATGGGTAATGAGTGGTGTCCCTCAGGGATTGATGTTGAGACTGATCCTGCTCTACATCTTCATCAGCAACATGGACAGTGGGATTGAATACACCCTCAGCAAGTTTCCTGATGACTCCAAGCTGTGTGGCTCAGCTGATATGCTGGAGAGAAGGGATGCCACGCAGAGGGACCTTGACACACTTGAGAGGTGGGCCAATGCCAACGTCATGAAGCACAACCAAGCCAAGTGCAAGGTCCTACACCTGGGTCGGGGCAATCCCAGGCACAGGTTGGGTGGAAAAGTGACTCAGAGCAGCCCTGCAGAGAAGGACTTGGGGGTGTTGGTTGATGAGAAACTGAACATCAGCCAGCGTCAGTGTGCGCTGAATAACTGTATCCTGGGCTGCATCAACAGAAGTGTGACCAGCAGGCCAAAGGAGGGGA
>NW_009939402.1:12696-25726 GCF_000696875.1 Nestor notabilis | reverse complement strand
ATTAGGGACTGTAGTGGTAGGACAAGGGATAATGGGTTTAAACTTAAACAGGGTAAGTTCAGGTTAGATATGAGGAAGCAGTTCTTTACAGTGAGGGTGGTGAGGCACTGGAATGGGTTGCCCAAGGAAGTTGTGAATGCTCCAGCCCTGGCGGTGTTCAAGGCCAGGTTGGACAGAGCCTTGGGCAACACGGTCTAGTGTTTGGTGTCCCTGCTCAAGGCAGGGGGGGTTGGAACTAGATGATCTGAAGGTCCTTTCCAACCTTAACCGTTCTATGATTCCATGATTTATAGTTACACAGCCAAAGTCAAAGATTTGAGAGGAGTTTTTAAGTGCTGCCAACAGATCTCCTTTTTCTCAGTCATCTTGTTAGTCAGCAATGTTTGCTGGTTTCGGGTCATTGTAACTTAAATTGGTCAAAAGTGGGAAGTCAATCCAAGATTGTAGAAATTTACCAGAGATGGGTACTGCTGGCGAACAGCAGAGACAGTGAAAGAGAGTGGCTACAGTTATTTTCCCTTCATTAACTCAGTGGAAGAAGTTAATTAGATTTCAAAACCTGCCTTTTCTCTGAAGGTCTCATATTTTTAGTAATAACATTCATTAAGTAACAATTCCTCTCTTGTTTCTAGCAAGCAAGCCAACACGCTGCTTCTTCAGTGAGGACCATGCCAAGGTGGCTGTCGCTGCCTGTCGCACAACCACAGCATCCACACAGCTGGGACCCAGCTGCACGAGCGGCCTTCAGCCTACAAAACCCCTACCAATAGTTTCATGGCAGTGACTTAGAAAAGTCCACGTGTACCATGTAGTAGTCCATATGCATGGTATTTCTAGAGGGTTTTGCACCCCAGAAGGATTTAGAGGAGCTAAGCAAACAGAAACACAAGCGGGAAAAGAGAGCTACTGGACATCAGCTGTTTAATTTGCAAGAGATTTTTCTGAGGAAAATGTTTTTTAAAGGGAAAGGCAGATTTGTTTTGAGAGAAAGTTGGAATGTAAATACTGTCTTTAGAAGTAGCATCTGCTCGTCTTTTTTTTAGCATATGCTCTTTCATTTACCATTGCAAAAAGACTCATAAACTTTTCCAAGATTTAAAAATTCGAAAGTTCAAAAATTTTAAGACAACCATCAAAATCTGAACAGTTTCATTTTTGTTTCCTGTTGATTGCTTTCACTGCTTTTCCACAGAAAAATGATTTTTTTTTTTAATTTTTTTTTTTCTAGTTGATTTTGTAACAAAGAAAAGGTTTGGGAACCCCTGGAATTTCTCACAGGAGGAATAATTCAGCTCCTGCCTAGATCTAGTCATTACCAAAATGAACAGCCCTTGAGTATAGGCACAGAGGAGATGAAAATTGAAAAAGATGTTATATATTCATGGTCGCAGCCTCCCTTTTTGGTTAACTGATCCTAACTGTACTTTTGTGACATAAACCTTTGTTTGGATCCAGCTGTATGTGTGGATAGCACAGTTGACACAATATATCCAATTATGTGTTTCCTGTTTGAAAAATAAAATAAAATAGCAGCCCTAAGCTAACATGAATTTCTGTGCTCATTGAAGTCAGCAAAAGCTTTGGCTTTTGTTTTGGTGATGAGTAACAACACAAAGTAATGCTCGGATCCGTGGCCTTTTCTGTGAGGAGGAGGGCTGAAATGGCAAAGAGACAGGCAGTGTGTGGGCTGAGATCCAAGGCAGGCAGGGCAGCAGGCAGCCAGGGTTATCGCTCTCAGGTGAACAAAGCCTTCCTACCCCACATGAAGGAAATCAATACGGGAGGAGGTTGAACAAGGCAGTATGTTTATTCAGGACATAGGATTATAGGTCTTTCAGCCTATAAACCCTGAGTGGTTGCACTGCGAAGCTATGCAGTAGCAGGCACTTCATCTGCATTACACTCATCAGAAGTTTTCCAAAAATCTCCATTCTATCTGGGAAGAAGCCAGGGCCTTCTAAGATGCCCATAGATGTTCCCAGTTTCCTAGCACCACATCTAGCTGCATGTTCATTGGTAAAACTTACACATTGCCAAAGCCACAGGAAGAGCTTTCTTGTGGAGTAGCTCGGTCCTTTGGTGTTTGCAGGCTGCTTGAAATAGTTTGAAGGGAAAAAGAAATATCTTTGCTTTATAAAATGCAGCTGTTCCAGAGCTAGAAGCAGTAGTTACTTCTAGCAATAGTTGCTAGAAGCAATAGAGAAAGGAAAGAAATGTAGCATGGTACAATCAGGAAACGTGAAGGCAGGGAAATGGTGGCTACCAAGCCCATACTAATACCTAGCACAAGAGCTTGGATAGTTTGTGAAATAATTCCCTTGCTTCCTCATGATGGGTCAAACAAGTTTTTCTCAAAGTCTAAGAGTGCATTCTTTTCGTTTCTCAGGATTTTCCAATGGACATGAAGGGCTCACAAACATCCTAAGGTGGGAGGCTGTTCCTTTACATACTTTTTTATCTAAATCCCCATAAACACAGCTGATCTTTATCTCAAAGCCTAAGGCCACATCTTATAATGTCATGCTTAGCAGATACCCACTCTTCATACTAACTTCAGCCTTGTGGAAAGTCTGAAAAGTCTGTCACATTTCTACCTATCCTAATACCACTTCAATTGCCACACTAATATAAAGGTATTGTATTATTGTATCTGGAGATTTCATGTCTGCCTTTATATCAAAGTTATATTGGCTCTCCACTATCTTTTAATCTCATTAGGATAATTATCACTCAAATGGAGAAGTGGAAAGGAACAAAATAACCTTTGCCAACACTTAGGTGGTAGGAAGGGAAGGAAGATTATTTACACGCACACAAATACACAGGCACATAGTTCTGACTTACTGCTGTTGGCATTTTCATAACATTTGATCATCTGGTTGCTAAGCACACTGCCACATTACCACTTGACATTTACATTTTATTTTCAGTTTATTGCTAAAGGTAGGAAATGAAGCACTCTCCTACTCTCATAAATTATATTAATCTTGCTAATAAGATTGCTAAAAGCCCCATTCCATCTCATTTAATGAACTTAGAATACCTGATAAACATTCAGACACTGCCAAGCAAACCTATTGTATTTCCTGCCTGAAGAAGGCAGAATCTGTTGAGAGCATGTCCCCGTCAGAGAGAAGGGTTGCTGAGGAAGTCCTTGTAGTCTGGGTGGAAACTCTCTGGAGCCTTCCAGAAGAATTAAAAACCTACAGCAAACCAAACCCAGAAGAGCCTGAAGTTTCAAAATCAAAAAACACAACTCCTGTGATGTAAAAGAACTGGTGGGGTGTTGTGCAACTGCGCAAGCCAAAGTGGAGGTCACCACATTTCTTCTTGGACATCAATCAGTGGTGCAGTGAATAGCAGAAGCAATTTAATGTGACATACTCCTGAGCATCTGACTGCGAGGCTGGCCTGCCTTGCGAAAGTAGTTTATCAGACCGAGGAAAGATCAGAAGTAAATTTTGCCAAACTCATCATCTCTGAAAGATTTTGACTCACTGGTGGCTGCAGTTTAAATCACTTGATAGCTGAAACATGCTGGCCTTCTGTGCCACAGGAAAACATGTGAAGTGAGACCTTTGTCTAATGTATAAATAAGTGGGTAGGGTGACTAGCTCAGGCTCAGATGTCTAACTTTCAGACTCCCTTGTTAGGCATCCCTCTCTTCAGGGTCAATCCAGAGAAGTGCTGAGTATCTCCAACTCACTCTAATTATAATGTCAACTACAATTTCACAGCCACTACTAGTAGCAAGAAAAATATTATACTCTAATAAAGAATATATAAAGACCTCAGAAATAAAATTGGGACCTTACTACCCCAAGCAGATGAGGGGGGCGGAGGGGATATGTCTTCTGCCCTGGGAAACTCCCACTGTGATGGGCAGGGTATAAGCACATTGTCCATCCCTAGGAGAATGTGAAGACCCTAGCTCTTCCCCACGTTTGCATGGGAAACAGGCAGCATGGGCAGCCCAAGAGTGGCAGACACTCCTTCACCGTTTGCCTAGCAGTGGTAGTCTGCAGGGATGGGTGCAAGAGAGTGAGAGGCAGTCAGAGTGTGGTTCTTGACTTCTTCCAAACACAGAGGAAGAGTTACAGGAGCAGGGTCAGCCTGAGGCAGGGCTGGAAATTATTCTGAAGAATGATGATATTGCCTGTCCTCTGTTCCCCTTCGATCTCTGGGACACTGGTTTACTCAAACCAACACACACCATATCAAACCCTTTTGTATCTCCCAAAAATTCTCACAGTCCTGCATATCCCAAGTGCCCAGCCACTGCCGGGACCTGTCCTTCCCTGGTCTACCTCTCTCCCCTTCCAGCCTGCAGTTACCAAACCTCTAGCTCCCACCCTATTTCCACAGGCAAGCCCCAGCCTAGGTACAGCTAGGTAGGCAGGGGAGGCTCAGGAGCAGCTCTCTTTCTTGCAGAGAAACAAGTTACCACTTGCCAGCTGCTGCACCAGGACACCCTCAGCAGCCCACACACAGGCTCTTTTCTTTTGCATAGGAAAAAAGACCGCTTAGCCCTCTGCATGAAACTAAACCACTGGGAAAAAGCCTGCTGATGGGGTGTGGTCCCGGTGCAGTGGCTGTGCCGCAGGACTTGGAGCATAAGGAACAGCTGGCTCCCTGGAATGGCAAGGAGTGACTAGCTTGAAAAAGAAATGGTTAGCAGAGGAGAACTGGGAGCACTAGCTGATGCCAACAGCACAGAGACGAGGATTTCTCTTGATGGGTGGAAGATTCTGGAAGGAAATATTTTCTTTTTTCTTATTTTTTTTTTCCAAAATAATTAGTGTTCTCCTGAAGAGCAATTTCCAATAAAAAATTAAGTTACTTCTATTCGGTGTAGGCATGCCTTCATGAGAGTCCACCTGGAGTACCTCTTCCATGTTTACAATTTACAAACAGCTTAAGTTGTGAAGAGGCGTTGGAAAGTAGAGCAACAGGTCTATGTCTAGTACCATGGCAGAGTGAGCTACTGCCATCAGCACAGTGAGCCAGGGAGGCTGCTCTGATATTACAGGTTTGGCCTGTAGCACCTAGAGGGACATGGCATTTGCAGGTTTCAGCAGGTACAGTTGCACATCGCTCAGAGTTAAGCATTGCAGTGATCTGAAAATTGTCACGTCGTTTCTCCTACCTGTGCTGTGCAACTTACAACCACAATATGAAGCACTTATTTGAGCTGCATACCATGCAGAGAAGCAGGCACAATTAAAAGCCCTGATACTGAAGAGGTGCCATAAACATGCTGATTTTCCCTGTAGTTCACGTGAATTACAACTATGGCTTAACAAACAATTTAAAACAGTTTATTGAAAGAATAAACATTACATCACTTACTAAACGTCCAGAAATGTAAGTATGTTCGTAAATGAGGTGATGTTTGGATATCTAATTTTCTCTCTTGTAATTTTTACCAAAAAACCCCACCCCAAAACAACATTTTGCTACACAGCAGATTTAATTCTCTTCCTTTATTATATGAAGCTGTTCCATTGTTGGGAAGGGACAGTAGTCAGTCAGCTGATTTCTCTCTCTGTATGCCAATGACTCGTAATATTTGAATGTACAGTTATGATTATTTATGAGCTAATTGTCCAATACATGTTGCAGTTATTCCTTATAAATACTAGGCTTTAAGAAAAAAAGTAATAACATAGATAAATTTCCAGTCTCAGTGTGTATCAATAATGTTGCCATTGTCTACATGAAAAGCTGGAACCTGCAAATTTTCTATCAAAGAAAGAAACTAAATATGCACAGAAGTTGTGCTCAGTTCACAGGTATCCAAGGGCTTGAACACAGTTGTGTGGCTCCCGGTCCTCATCAAGAGGTGACGCTTGCCAGGCCTGTCCAGACTGTAATTTGCTAAACAAACAGGTGTACTGATCCATACAACAGTAACCCAGCTTTGCTCCAGTAAATATTTAATCTAAGAAGAATGTACTGTACAAAAGCAGGTACAGAAAACCTCCCCTGCACTCCCACAGGTTTCAGCAGTCCAATTACCAAACTGAAAAAGCAATGTAGCGCTGGACTGTGCCTCACAGGCAACTGGCTCACTGCTGATGAGACACATTCTAGACCTATGAAAAGGGAGTGCATCTAACACCTGTTTGAAGAAAGAAAATAACAAATAATTAGGGAAGAAAGTAAAACTTTGCTGAAGCCAGGAACTAAGTTTAGTTCCACATATTCTTACTCCTGAGGCAAAAGGTTTCTAATTAGAAATTCTACTGTGAGAACGCATTGCAGCCACCAGCTGGAGGGGGGAGAGAGTCCCTGGGTGTTCAGTGGGCTCTCACCTGTCTCCAGCCTCCCCTCACCACATCCCCAAATAATCGAGGGTGGTGGGTGCAGAACTTCAGCCTGCATGCATGACATCCACAGTCAAATGAAAAGCGGTGCTACTTTCACAACAACCTTTACTCAGTGGTTGCCCATGAGCAACATGGAAACTAATCTTTTTCTAAATTAAGGTCTCATTTCAATTGCAAGGTTACATTTCCCAAATGGAAATATTTTATATTTACATCAGGGGAACCCCAGGGTGTATTATGGGAAGAGATGTTTTCCTTTATTTCCACACTGCCTCCATCTCAAGGATGGAAACATACTATGCAAGTATCACACCCCAGCTTCTAGAGGCTTTAAACAGACCATGACTGAGTTGTGGCAAGGTGTGGTACAAATATAAATGAAATCAAGCATTCCTGGGATGCTCCAAGCAGTGGCTCCAGAACAGAAGCAGTTTTTAACCCTTATTTCACCTAATTCTGATAGGCAGAATTAGGTCTGAGGAGCAGGAACATAGTCAGTGGAAGCCAAGTAAATATTTTTTTGATACACAAAGGTTTTGCATTATTCTTGGTTTTGCTTTACCCGACTTCTCCCTCAGCCTGTTCTCTGGGATAACAGAGAGAGACAGGCTGAGATAAATTGAGAAGAGTTAACGGCATTTCCCATGTAATCTAGCATACCCGAATTTGACATCAGTGTTGTTATGAACACACTGAAGAGTTGAAGCTTATGTTGCAAGTGACAGCAGGAAAAAATTACGCTAACAAACCTGTTATTTATGAGTGAGCAAACCTTGCAGTCATTCTAGGTGTTTTTGAGCACTGGAACAGCATTTCTGGCCAGCACCAAAACAACACTTTGGGCAGGCATCAGGAATGTAATAAAGTAGGAGACACTTTTCTTACAAAAGGATAAGAGCCTACAGCTTTATGAGAGGTGATCACATCTGTGCAACAGTTTTCAGAGAAGAACTGAAATGGAAGTTATCTCATAACTACAGTAACTGACAGATTTCTCATTTACAAAAATAAAACCCAGAGTGCTTGCTGACTTCTCATGACAAAGAACTATAGAAAGCAGAGGCAACAGTTAGCCTCAGCATCACTGCTGTGGATAACACAGGGATGATACCCAGCATGTGGCAAAATACAGATGTTTTGAACTCCACCAGCTCCTTATTGTCCCCACATCTTCTGGTCAGCATGGATTGCTGCCTCTACCGGTGTCTTCAGGATACAGCACCATTTTCTAAGCACCAAAACTCTTACTCAGGGAGAGTTCCTATGCATGAAAACTCTCACACACACTCTCCCCACTGCTCAGTAGAGTCCTCTTTCCTTTTTCAGGTCAGCCATGAACATCGGGGCCATAGGAGCAGCCAGATGAAGTAGCCCATGAATTTTCCTATGTTCCATCTACTGATATTTTGGCTTATATTTCCAATGCCACCCGTATCCACATCTAAAGTTTCAAAGACTATCTTAGATTTTACTACCCTGCTAGCTTTCAGGTTGAGGGCAGTACCTCTTTTATAAACCCCCAGAAGTCTTATTCCATCCCTGTCAAGCTGTCTTTTGTCACAGAGACTGATGAGCACTCACATTAACTGTCGATGTGCTAAAACTATCGTCTATAAGGCTGTCCACTGGGTGTCCTTCCATTCCCCTATCTATTGCCGCTGCTCTAAGGACCTCATCATCTCTCAAACTCAGCCTACTTCCAAAGACAAAATAGAAGTGCAGCAACAGCACTTTTGCTTTCCTAATACCATCCACCAGAGCATCTCAAGGCAGCTGTTTCAGAAACACAAGTTGCTTTCTATGTATTGCCAAAGGGAAGGTTATCATCACCAGCTTGCTTCTGACATAAAACCAATCCAGACATACTTGGCTGTGCTCAGCTTGATAAGGTATATAGGCTGAATAGCCAAGAGCAGAAAGGCAAATGTCATAGCTGTCTTAACCGATTCACCACAAATTGTGTTGATGGGCTTTGATTTTTTGTCTGTTTGAGTAAACCAACACAAATCGGAGGGTATTTATACTGTAGATGCTCATAAAGTGTCCAGGTTCCCCCAGCTCTACTATATGCAACCAGTCACCTAAAATCATATGCTATTGCTTGTTTCTCTGGGCCAAACTGAACAAGTTACAAATTTAGTTTACAGATTAATGCCTGTATGCAAGCAAGGAACTTGTCTCACACTCTGCTGTGAATAGAGCAACTGGCTAATAAGTAAGCAAGGTCAAATCTGAAACTGTTTGGAATTCAAGAGAGTTACCATTTGGAGGCATTAATTACTCCTTGCAAAGGCTGCTGTAAGATGCAACATTTGCTGTTCTCTAGAGATAAGAAGCTACCAAAATATGGTATAGCTATGAATCTGAGAACCTTTCTGCAGTCAAATGGCAATGAAAAGGGAAAAGCAAGTACCAGGGAAGTCCGCTACCATCCCTCTCATTACTGGTATCCAAGCACACATTCATGCGCATCTTGTAGACATGAATTTCAGTCTGGACTCTAGACATAGCCCTCACTTTGAGAAAGCACCAGAATTCCCAGTTCCTAAATAGTTCTCTGTTGTGCTTTAACCTTGGCATTTTGCTTCCCTCTATCTCTTTTTTATCTTCTTTCCTAGAAGCACAAGACTATAAGGGCTATTAAATCCGGTTCCCAGTTCCTGCAGGGCATGGTATTGAGTAATACTCTTCTGTAAGATGTTCAAGCTCCATTACAGAACTAGTTGCGATTTCTATCCTCACCGCTCCTGTTGGAAAGTCATCCCAGAATCTCTTTCCTCGGGCAGTTAGAAACTTACATAATCCTATCCTTAGCCTATTCACTGTGTGTTAAAAATATTGTTAATTCTAAACAACTGTGACTTGCTAATTATAAATAATAAAAGTTACTTATTACTAGTTTGCTTTTCTGATTCCTGCTTCAGCCTTGCCCTGGTTCTCCTTTCTACTAAAAGTTATAGTGCATAGTATACACCAGTAGTCATCTCCAGCACTATTTTGTTGGGATCTTGTGATCTTCTTTCATGTTACAGACTCTCTAGTTGTTATTCTGTCCCTTTTTGGTGATTGTTCCACTTGAATGCAGGAATTTCAGGCACTTTGCAAAGGAGGCATTGCAAGTACTTTCTGCAACAATATTCATATTTTCTACATGAAATGGAAAATACTGCCTCTGACAAATTTGGATGCCCTTCCTCTTTCTTTCTTATTCTTGTTCTTTCTTTCATTTTGTGTAGCCCTATCCTGTAACATCAACTGCTATTAGCAGTCACCATTTATGGATTTGACCTCATTTTACTAAATTTCGTTGCATTCCTATTTCTTTAGCTTTTACCATTGTCTAATGTTTTCTGCGTGACATTCTCATCCTCCTTCACACTGCCAATACTTCTAACTTCACATCATAAACAGGTTTCATTAACACATTCCTAATTTTATGCCAGGGTGAAAGCTTAACTTCTTTTGTCTCCCCTCTACTTGTATGTCTGTAGGATCCTTCATGGCCTATTTTTTATATCCTTTGCAAGCCTTGGCTTGATTTTCATCAAGTCTTGATTCATCACTACACTTTTCAGCCACTGCTTCACCCTTGAAAGCTCTCCACCTTCTGCCTGGAGGTTTTGAGGTTTTTTTAAGAGACGCTCAGTTTGGTCTGTCAGTCCTCATGGTTGGCCTTTTTCTCTTCACAAAGACTTTGTAGCTTTGATCCTGTGATCGGAGTTCCGTATCTTCTTCACATGCATCATGTCTTCACTCCTCCACCACTACCTCCTTCTTCTTTGTTTTTGTGATTGTCTGTATTTTGAGATCAATCTACTCCACTAGATGATATCTTCCTCTTTCTTTGATGGTCACCCTCCTTACTGAACAGTTCATGCTTCAGATGTTCTTGATGGGCAAATTTTGAGCAGCCTGTGCAGCTGCCTTTCCTTTTCCTTCAGAATATCTACATGTCTCCATCTGAACTCCACCTTTGCCTTCAGCATCATCTCCCTAATCCTCTGATCTTCCTTTCAAGACATGCAGAAGGCTGAATTTTGTCAGTAAGCAGATCTTGGCAGAGACTCTCTCTAAGGTAGTACACATGGCAGAATTACTGCTTACAGAAGTACCTTTAAATAGTCTGGCCTTGGTCACTGCCTCCCTGTAGCCATTACAGTCTTCTCTTCTTAGGCTCTAACCTAAGAAAAGGAGAGGACAGAAGCTCCACCAGACTCACCTAGATTTCCCTCTTCCTTTCTCACAACAGATGCAGACAAAAAAAAAAAAAAAGAGTGGCTTACTTATCTGAGTGTGCATCATATTACAGAAACCTAATAAGAAACACTGTCCCAGGCTTTCCTGATCGCTGACATATGAGCTAGGTGCCAGGAAGGTGTAAGCATTATCTTCTCTCCCTGCTGCCTTAAGGATACTGCCACCTTTGGAGTCATTTTTGTAACCATCCCCAGTGCGAAGTCTTGTTCAGGCTGGGCTTTCAGGTAACAAGAACATTGCCAGTGCAAACAGGGATAGTTTTAGGAAGTGGAATAAAAAGAAATTAGCTCTTATAGTTGCTTTCTCATTTAATACCAGAAAAAAACAAACAATGACAACAACAACAAAAAATCCTCAAACAGATAATCCCTCAAAATTTTTACAATAGTTTTTAATTTCCATCTTTCAGAAAGTGCTTTTTTGGCCATTTTCACAGTCAGCAGCTTCATTTAATTTAATTTTAAATTGACAGCTGTGATGGCTTGTAAACTCCCAGTTCAGAAATCCTGATCCTAAGTTGTGCTGCAGGTGATGTTTGATGGCCTGACTGGCAGCTAGCAGGATGGCCATGAATATACTTCCTCATTTCAGCTTATCACTCCTTCTTCTTGGACAAGTCATTAACATCTTCAGTCATCATGAGATCTCTGCTGGCCACAGTGCAATGCATTCGTGTTTAGGATTCTTTCCTTCCTACGAAAAGCCCCTTTAAAACACTATTTACAGTAGGCTGAGCTAGGACTTCGGTGCTTTTGACAGCATTTGAGATGCAGCATGCAAGTCACAGCTGCAACTTCACTTGCCACTAAAACAGCAGGCTGACTGGTATGTCCACCTAACCCAGGCACCTGGATCTCTTGTTATACTGGAATTATTTTCACCCACACACAACTACATTGAGCGAACAGCCACCTTTTAGGTATCTTCAGTTCTTACTTAAGCAAAAATTGATCTCTCTGAAATTTGAAGGCTGAAAAGGAATGACACAATCATCATTTGACCTCTAGAGTGTTCTTACACTGAATACACCCACTCTGACACTTGACTATTGAGCACATTAACTTCTATTGAATACCCTGTATAATACCTTTCAGCAAGGCCCCATAATTTTGGTTCAGAGACACTTCCCTTGGTGGTCTGCTAATAACTTTCTCCTTTAACTTTCCTCAACAGCTAACCACTGTCTCACTGTTTCCGATGAAACTAATATAATATGTGATACTTCAATAATTTTTGTCTCCCCTCCCATTTTTTGCCCTGAAAATTTAACTCAAGTAGAAAATGGGTACTGACAGTGGTATTAAATTGTAAGTATGAGCAGTATTCCCTTCCCTCTTATTTTTTCCATTTACTTTTCTGAATAGTGCAGGAAAAATGGAGACCTATTTCTGTTTGGGACTGGCAGCTTGTTCATTCTAGGCACTATTACTTTTACCCCTTTGCAGCAATCAAGCCATAATATTCTCTGTCTGTGTTACCAGCTCTCCAGACTAGAAGACAGTACACACCTGACAAATCTTGCTCCAAGTAGCCACCACACCTCAGAGGAACCTTTTTATCCAGATATAAGAAAAAATAACCCACAAGCAAAACCCCAGATTTTTGCATATCAAAATAAATATTCAGTTCCACTCTTCCTTTTCACGTTGCATTTTCAATACTTAATTAAATCAGTGAAGGAAATGGAACTACAGACCAGTCAGTCTCACCTCTGTGCCTGGCAAAATCTTGGAGCAGATTCTCCTGGAAAGCATGCTGAGGCACATGAAAAACAATGAGGTGGTTGGTGACAGCCAGCATGGTTTCACTAAGGGGAAATCCTGCCTGACCAGTTTGGTGGACTTCTACGATGGGGCTACAGAACTGATGGACAGGGGCAGAGCAGTTGACGTTATCTACCTGGACTTGTGCAAGGCATTCGACGCTGTCCCACATGACCTCCTTGTCTCTAAATTGGAGAGACACCAATTTGATGGATGGACTACTCAGTGGATAAAGAACTGGTTGGATGGCTGCACGCAAAGGCTTGATGTCCAGTTGGAAAGCAGTAATGAGTGGTGTCCCTCAGGGATCGGTGTTGGGACTGATCTTGTTCAACATCTTTGTTGGTGACATGTACAGTGGGATTGAGTGCGCCCTCAGCAGGTTTGCCGACAACACCAAGCTGTGTGGCTCAGTTGATACGCTGGAGGGAAGGGATGCCATCCAGAGGGACCTGGACATGCTTGTGAGGTGGGCCAATGCCAACCTTAGGAAGTTCAACCAAGTGCAAGGTCCTGCATCTGGGTCGGCGCAACCCCAGGCACAGCTACAGGCTGGGTTGAGAAGAGATTCAGAGCAGCCCTGTGGAGAAGGACTTGGGGGTGTTGGTTGATGAGAATCTCGACATGAGCAGGCAGTGTGCGCTTGCAGCCCAGAAAGCCAACTGTATCCTGGGCTGCATC
>NW_009939402.1:0-12213 GCF_000696875.1 Nestor notabilis | reverse complement strand
CAGGGGGGTTGGAACTAGATGATCTTAAGGTCCTTTCCAACCTTAACCATTCTATGATTCTATGACTCTCCTTCTCTGGACAGATGTGAGAAGAAGGGAATGGAAGAGGTGAACATCTGCTCTCTTTCAGTAGTATTCAAAGAGATTCCAGTAAAAGTTGTTGCACAATAACAAAAGGTATTTAATTCTTCAGATGCTGACTGTTTTCCAGACATTTTGATTAAATTAGGCAGAAATAGCAGGTCTGTACCATAGCACTGGAGTTGCTAGTTTACTCTGATTTTGCAGCAGGCGGTTAACTAAGGTCATGAAAAAAGCAGCAATAATGTTTCAGTTATATAGCTGGAAAGATATTTATTATGCAAACATTCCAAAATAGCAGTGGCAGGTGACTGGTTTACAGACACCATTTGGGATAATACATTCTGAAGTGACACTGTCAACATCTTGTCCCTGGCAGTGAGGCTGAGTAAAAGGATTTAGCCATTTCTATGGGAATATTCTTCTCAGTGAAGAAAGTCCCCTTAACTCTTTGCAGTACCTGTGGTATCTCAGTCTTTCTTTTACAGTGCCTATCTTAATCTCATACTGCACAGTGTGGGTACACTGACAGCCAGGGTAACAGCAAGTTGTTTGGAAGTCTAATTCAGAGACAAAGAAAATGGCTGGCAAACAGAAAATTTATGCCATGGTTACTGGTAGCTACAACAAGGTTTTTCTACACACAAACATGTGTTTGAATTATCCACAGATACCCCTCCACCCTTTGTCATCTTGAAATTCTGGCTTGAAAAACAAAGTTTGCTCAGTCAACCCCTTGCAGGCATCTCCATGGAGCATATACAGACACTGTTGAACTGAGGCATAATATCTGGTACTGAACCAGGCCTTTGCTCTGAATCCTGCAGGAAGAAGAGCTGGAACTAACTTTATTTCACCCCAAAAAGTCTTCCAATTCCTTCAGAGACTTTTCAGGTAGATTCCAGGGTCTTTGATTCTCCCTAAGATGTTCAGCAATTCATGGAGAATGCTCCACTGTCCCTTTGAGGAGGAAACTGGGTAAGGATAGATGCACCATGCTGCCTCCCAAGAAAAACAGCTCCCTGGAAGCTGCCTCCCAAGAAAAACAGCTCCCTGGAAGCAGCCTGGAGTGGACACCCAGGGCTGGAAGTAGCTGTGGTTGGAACAGCCCAGGCAGCCAAATGTCCCACCACAATTCTGTCAGCAGTTGCACACTGGCATCAGAGTTACATGTGTACAGCACTGCGAACACACAATGCGTTTTCTGCAGTATCCACAAGCTTTAATCAAAAAACCCCAAACAAACAAAATCCCAAAAGAAACAAAAAAACAACAGGAACACTTACAGAAAGATTTTTACAACAGCCAACAACTGTGTTAAAATGGAGGCTGAGCAAAACCAGCCAAGGCTGATTCTCAGAAGAAGGTTTAATCAGTCTTTGGACCCGAACTCTTTGCTCCTCTCTGCTCCCAGCCAGGATGGTCTGATCCCGCCTCCCTTTAGCAAAGTGCAGCTTTCTGTTTGCTGAGGCTGGATTAGAAAATGCTCTTTTCAATGAACAATTACTCCATATGTTTTCCTAGCAATAGAAAACCCTGTTCTAGTCATTCAAGACAACTATCTGTGTAGACTTACATTTTCTTGACATTCAGATTTCATCTGCTCTCTTTCCTGTTTTTTAGTTCACATCACCCTTTCCAGTCTGATTCCATTTCTTCCTCCCTTCATCCTCAGTGAGATGGCAATTCAAACTGTGGAGTCTACCTTCTTAAGGCTCAGAAACAGACATGCTGGACTTTCCTTCCTTACTTTAAATAATTGTTTTCTAGGGCAGACACTGAACTTTCAAACAGAAAGAGATAAGTCAGCAAACGTGCAGGAGAGCTGGTTTCCCTTCTTGCAGCAGAGCACTCCCAGGCAGGTAAATGAAACATTTGCATCACCATCCCGCCCTGAAACACTTTCATCTTCCTGTTCCCAAGGCACTATTTGCATAAAGAGCAATCTACAGGAGAGCTGCCCAAACAATCTTGCCTCTGCATCAGAAATAGAGTTTAATTTTTTCTCAAATGAGCAAAGCACCTTTATGTGCTAAACCATTTTCAAGTGGGAGGTATCCCAATAAAACATTAAAGGTATTTTAATAGGAGGGCATCCCAGTAGAATTTCAACTACTATGCACAGAGCAAAGTGTGTGCAGAGAAGCAAAGTATACAGAAGCACAGGTTAGAATGCTCAGACATCTTTTTAAGCAGCATCTGTATTAGAGAGACACGAAAACCTTACACAACCTGCTCTTATGATAATAGACTAAAAAATAAGAACCAAAGAAAGCACCCACAAAACATACTTACTGCCTCCTTTTTTTAACCATCCCTCTCCATTAGCTGTTTCTTTGGCCACCTCTGCCCATTAGTGTCCCACTCCCTCTTTTGCTTGTGCAGGAGCAAATTCCAGGCCATGCAGCAAATCCTTCCTGCATTTCCTTCATTGCAACAGTGATCAGAAGCTGGCCCCAGAGCACCAACTAGGCTTAAAGACACTTGCTGTGGTTAAGGAGGGAGGAATTTCTAACAGCCTGATGCAGACTGCTTTTTCGCACTAACAGCATGCAGAAACACAAATAAGGAGCTGAATGAAACTTGCACAGGAAATACCCCTTTGGACATTTTCTAACAGTCAAACACCTGTCTCAGCACCTTTGGTACAGCCTTGGTAAGATTTATATAGGATGAACCAGGACATTCTTCTCTCTGTCATCTGCCCTGTGCCTAGGGTACATTTTTTGAAATGGCTGCAGTGATCGAACAAAACATTAGTGGAGTCAAACTAAGTCCAACACCAAACACTTCCTCGAACTCCCCACAGTTCATTTATTCTGTTTGCAGCACAGGAAACTTTGAAATTCATTCACACTTGTGCTTTTTGATGGATACTCTGCATCACCAATGGTGAGTTGAAAATTTAATGTTGTTTCCTGCAGTTCAGGCCTTGACCTGCATGAACAATCCATAGTTCTCATGTTATTTTTCTTATCTCAAACCTAGGAAGTGTGTGAACAAGATGTTCTTTCTTTGGCATGTGCAAATATCAAGACTGGTGTCTACTCTATGTGAAGTGCTTAAACCTATTTCAGCTGAATAACTGTGCAACAAGGATTACCTTTCTGTATATTCCCAGATAATACTTTAACTGGCTGAACTTTATTTTGTGCTGAGTGGCAAAATTATGGGCATGTAAAAATTATCTCTGGTGGCAGGCAAGTAACATCGGCCTTTATTAACAGGAATGTTACATTTTTCCTAACTGCCCTTCTGTGACACCTCATAATTTCTCTTGGCACAGTAACCTATATAAACTTATACAGGTTGTGGCTCTACGTCCCCGCTAGCTGAACCACCCCCACTGTATGAATGAAGAATTAATGCTTTCTGCTTTCTCCTCCTACTATTGACAACAAGTGAAACATTGCCCTGGATTTCAAAACAGTGCCCATGCCTGTTTTCACACATTTTCCTGGAGAATTTATTTCAAAAGAGCTTTTCAATTCTATTTTTTGTCTCTTTCCTACACTCTCTGATGACTGCAGCTCTGTGCTGGGCAGGGCATTGGAGCAGCCCTGCCTGCCACCTGGCAGCCCTCCCCATGGCATCCTGCACACCAAGCTACCTTCCTTCCCACCACAGTGAACAAAGGTGTGATTGTGACCGTGCTGAGCAGCAGAGCTTATTTTCGAGCCATCAGTCCCCTGTGGAATGCACCCACGTCCCTCCTGGCTCCCAGCACACTGGCACCCAAGACATGCACAGCTGATTTCCCTCCCTGCACCCTTCCCAGGGCCTCCCAGCACGAGGTAACTTTCCTGTAAGCTGGCAGCTGCCTGGTGTGCTATAGGCTGCTCTGGATCCAGGTGATTCGCCTGCATGCCTGAAAACATGGGCTATGATTTTGTGCTTGTAAGCACGTCATGTTTCTTTGGCAAGCTTTAACACCTGTGCCAAAGCAAAGCAGGGAAAATAAAATAAAAGGAGAAGCAATGACCTCTTGAATTATGATATTCCTCTCTCCTAAATATTTTAGCACCCCTAGGTATGTCTAGGTGTGAGGGGGTTTTAATTTTGATAAAATGTTTCCTTACTAGGTATTGTTTCTCACTGATTATAAACTTACTTGCATGCAGTTTGACAGGCAGACCATGAGTGCAGCTTCAGCCTCCCATACCGAGAAGACACACAGCAATGTGCTTGAGCAAGAACGCTTTTCCTGATGAAATACAACTTCTGGAGCAGTTTAGCTGAGGACAGACTCTTGGACACAACCCTGTGTATTCATAGAGGCTGGTCAACCCCCACTACCTCTGGACACAAGCAGGTGCTTTTTTTCTCCATTCTCTCGGTTTCTAGCAGCACTGCCCAAATGCTTTCTCTATTGCATATATTTTCTTAGACCGTATTTCCAATTTTTCTGTTTTCTGTGCCTCTCTCTCACTTGCTGTTTGCTCACTGAAGAGACCTCTGTGCACATGGTTAAACAATACCCTGGGAAATCCCACCAAAGCACCATGCTTTCAACAACTCTGTGAGCAGTTCAAATCCACAGCTCACATACTGAACAAGTGGGTTTTTTTCTCTCTTTCCTTTTTTTTCAGTCTGCCTAGCTCTGTGTTTGTTGCATTTATTCATAACAGAAGGGCAGCCATTTCACTCATCGGTTCCAGTCAGTTTAACCCAACCCATAATACCATCATTGTAGTCAGCTTGCTGAGAGCTGGAAAAATTAGACATACCTGTTTGTAATGAATGCTGATAATTACACAACACACACACAACAAAGCAGTCTGCTAGATCCAATCACTCTCTCAATTTGAAGACGTTAACATTGATAATTGCATACTGTGGAAGCTCAGAGGCCTCCTCCATACTCACCATGAAAGACTCTACCAGAGCAGAGAAACTTACAGTCTAGGAGGAAAAGGATATGACATTTCTTCTACAGATGAGGAATAGTATACAGAAATAACCATTCAACCAAAGATGTAATAAAAAGTGTGTAGGGTAGAGCTGGAGCCAAGTTACCATAAATCCTTGCCAGCAGCTTTGGCACTAAGCCATCTTCCTAAGACAAACTCTGGGACAAAACTGAAAGATTCTGGGAGGATGTATGGGATCCAGAAATTCCATCTCTATGTGTAATCCTTTCTGAAGAGCAGTTTCTAATTTCCTAGTTCACTACATATGAATCACCAAGACTAATTGAGCTTTTATGTCTGTCTGTCATGGGATCAAAGTTAAGTATTTATAGGCTCCATGGGGAAGGATGCACCAGAGACACCGGCATTCACACCCAGATGCTCCATTTGTGTGTGTGGTGCAACATCTTAAACAACCTTATTTCCAGTTCCTGATTTTGCTATTTTTGGTGTCTGAAAATGTGATTCATGAAGACTTGCTTTTTGAGCTAGGCTATTAGACCTGGGAGAACAAAGCCAGGACTTTCCAAACCTTACCAGTTTTGCCACTTCTGTTTGTTTGTTTTCCTTAATACTGAGCAGGTATTGTAAATGAGCTAGAGTAAAATGTGAAAATTCTCCTGTTCAACATTTCATATGACTTTTACCTCAATTTCCACAAAACTGTACATTCTCAATTCCACTTTCCCGTATAATACAAAACTAATGTAATATACACAAATGCAGATATCTCGTTGCTTTCCAAACTCACCACCTGCAGCAGGATGAGGTGTCACTTGCACTGCAGATCACATCACCTACAATTATGAATACACACCAATGTATATGCAAGGCAGCAGCATACGGGAAGCCTGGGTTTACCACCACTGATGCTGGAGGCTGGAGAACATAAAAACTGAGCAGTCATACCGACCTGACTTCAGCACACATTTTGTACACTGCCTTGCAAATGTCCCACGTGCTTTAGATCTTTTGGCAGGACACTGGTCAGTCTGCCTGCCTTGACTGCATAAATTCCCAACACAGTCTCTGGAGATGTGCAGGGAGGTTTTCTGTGTACAAAACGGCTCCTTTCTGCTCCGAGTAGAAAGAAATGATGGGAAGTGCTAAGTGTCTCCATCCTCTCACGTCGAGAGTATTTGGTAAGGCAAATGCTATTACTTCTAAACCCTACTTAGCCTAAGAAAGACTGAATTTAGACTTTCTGCACTTAAGACAGCTCTCTGACCCCTGGGCCTTAGAGAACCTGGGGGAAAGCCTTCGTTCACCCTTTCCTCTGTGGTTTGCTGTGCACAGGCACACAGCATGAGGACTCAGGCACCACAGCCATGTCTGACTCTTCCTCGGGAGCAGGTTGTCCTGTTCCTCCACCACACTAAGCCATCAGAGAGAGCGAGTCCAGGCCTTTGGGCCACCCCACAGCAGTCACAGCATTCCGGTGACTGCCTCCCTGAACAGTGGCAGCTTTGGGGAGCAAGAGATACCTGTCTTTGGTCTTTTTGGAATGCCCAGGAAGTTTGCAAGCACGGTATAGAGGCACCTTCAAGTGCAAGAGGACAGACTGGGTTATTGTCTGACCCATAGACTTTAGGCACCTAAGACTTAATTTAAGCAGGCTGGATCCTGCACAGAGCTAACACGTTATTAAGTGTTCATGTTCCTTTTCCAGGCTTTTCATAACTCCTTGACCATCAGCTTTCCCCACTTAAGCTCCTCTCCTCCTAGCACAGTGGCACCAAAACCATAGAGCTGATCAGAATGTTTTCAAAGTTGTATTGAGTCAAATATCCCACTTCATCAAAGATGAAACATTTCAGAACATGAACATATCAACAGTTTTGCATGTGACTAAAATGAAACCCCCCAACTGGATAACTGACATCTTTGATCTCAAACTAGGCATTTCAATGCAGCTTTTTCACAAAGGCATTTGAAAGGGGCTGTTTTGTATTTTGTTCCCACAAAAAATACAGAGACTTTAGAAACCTCAAGAACTTTTCCGTGAAATGGAATGGCTGTTCTTCATCCAGTTCTGCTCTAACACTTCACAGGAGTGGGATTCATGTAGGTGTGTTCATGTCAGCCACATTGGTCATTCAAGAAAGAGCGACTGAAAGCATGATGCGGGTTCTCCTCCTTGTCTTCCTTCAAAAAAAAAGTAATAAAATAAGGTTAGAATTCACAGAACATTTTGCCAAAAAAACCCAAACAACCCAACCCCAACACTATATTAAAAACATGTTTTGCAATTACAACATGTTCAGGAACCTCTTGTATCAATTTATCTTCCTACTCATGTCAAATTAGTATTTAAATAGTCTACTTCAAGCTTGTATATAAGGAACAGTCTAGCTTGGTTTATGTCTTTTTGAAAGACACTTAGTAGATGTTTTGTGCAAGTAATTATTTAAGTTACAATAAAAAAAAAAAAGGCTGTCTTCTAACTCCATTACTGTACATTAATATATCTTTCCTGACATTTACTGTCAGGACTCAGTTTTCCTTACGGTCAATCTAGTTCACACAATTCAATCTCTTGTTACATGGGAACATTTCAGACTAAGAATATCCCACAGTCCTTCTGTTGCATGATGATTCCCACCACTTTAGGTGCCTGCCTTATCAATCACAAGAACTATAGACTATTCTGAAAAATAATTTGCCTTGGAAACTGATATGATTAGAGTCAAAAGTGTGAATAACATTCAGAAAATGTTGCCTCTGCATGACATGCACTCTCAGGAATGAAGAAAAAAATTCTGTTTTCTATCTACCTTTCAGCCTTTTGCATTTTTTGAGTGTAATTTGCATTTGAAATCAAGACAGAGTGTAGGTTGATGCTGCAATTTTTTCCTTTTAAACAGATCACATGTTATTCTTCTGCCTGGTAGACTCCTGTGTTACTCTCCTGATTCCTTATTACATTGCAGATAGTTCATATGGTCATATGAAATTACTGTCAGTATAATGAAAGTGCTTCATTTCAAGTGTCCTAAACTTATTCATCCACTGAGTCATACAGTTTTGTGCATGCTTCTATTCAAGTGGCCCTCTACCAGGAATTCCAATCCATTCTATGATTCTATGAATGAATAACAAGTTGGATTATTTCAGCCCACAAGGGTGAAAAGAGATTCCAAGAGAAAATTATTTATAATTTCAAGCCAAAGATGATGCACAAATAGATTATCTAGTATATATGGATTATATGTTCTAAAAAGATTTCCTACTTGAAGTAGTGAGTTAATTGTATTTTGGATTGAGGATAGGGAAAGCAATATGAGAGGAAATAATTGCTAAGAAATTACTCTGTAAAAACAATTAAAGCCAAATAATTTTCCTTGAGAGAAAAGGAAGGTTGGACTTAAATAGATTGGTACAATTTGATGTGTTCTTCCTTTCCCTTTAGCTCCTGTGTGTGTGAAGTTCCCTTTAGCTTTCAGGCAGGAAACAGGTAGGAGAGCATTTCTGGAAAATTAAGGTTTCCCTTTATTCTGCTGCTGTTCAGATACACTGGCCTCTCAGTTCCTATTATCAGATGTATGTATATATTCTAACATGTGCAGGAAGAGGGACATCTCATAGTTCAGTAACACCATAACCAAGCTGAGAGCATCCATCTCCAGAGGGGAGTCATGCAGCTCAGGCATGCCTGCAAGGGACCAGGGGGACCTCTGAGCCTACTGAGCAGATTCAGGTCAAACTGCAGCAATGGCTCTCCCCATTGTAGGTACTCCAGCCCCACCCAAGGAGCTGCCCAGATGGGAGTACTGCATGAGGGTGATTTCTACATCCTGTCAGTTCAGATAGAACTGTATATTTATGTATGTGCACACCACCAAAAAGGACTACTGTGAATGATGCTCAGCAAATGTCTGAGAAGAGTTGTCAGATGAAGGCTTCGTAATATTTAGTATCCTCAAAGCATGGATGGATGCCACTCTCTGAAGAACTTCCAGCAGTGAAGTACAGGAAGGCAGCAACCGAGAAGGTGCTGAAAGTTTTTGGGGTTTTTTATGCTGCCCAGAACTGAGACAGATACCTCAACATGTCATAGTTTTCAAAGCAAAGGGGTAATTCTCATTCACAATACCACCTTTTGGGTAGAATACGGTCAGCCTAAATGGGGAAAAAAGCAAGAATACCCATTTGATAATTCTGTCAGAAAAATCTGTCAGATAAGAGGGACTGAGATTAAAATTAAAAAGTTAAAATGAAGTACAAAAAGGCAGGTATTTGCCCCAAACCAGCAACAATAAACTATACCTTCTTCAAGTATAAGGTCTTTGCTTTGCAGCAGGTGCATTTTGTTTGACATTTAAGCAACAGGTACCAAGGTTATAATCCATGTGTTGTGCTCCTAGTGCCACCTTGACTAGTAACAGAACTGGTTAAGTAGCATGTCTGCAGCCTAACACTGGAAAGTCTGGGAAGCAAAAGAAATTGCTAGGTTCAGTAGAAAATAGTCCTGTTCCTGTAGAACACTACTTCTAAGACCCTGAGAAATGCTGCTATAATTCCACCTGATCAAAGGATCTTGCTTTCAGGAGGAAATAGCAGGCGAATAATTCTAACCCACGTTAAGCAGAGTGACTCCATTAACAACAGTGAAATTTCTCTTCCTCCGTTCCTCTATGAACAGATGCAAGGAGAGATTCCTCGGAGGAAAGCAGCTCAACGCCTGTGTCATCTCCTTTGCTTAAGCTCCAACATCAGAGGCAAGCTGCTACGTAGCATGACCAATTGAAAAAAAGAAACAGCAGCTTCAAGTCTAGAAGGTGCAAAAAGCAACTATGTACCAAAGGAAGTCTTTTATATCCTTGATTCAGGTGTCAAGGAAGTGCTATGGACAGAAGTTAAACCTGTCCATTGGTGAGGTGTGGTGTCTAACATGTAACTTGTCCTTCCCTTTTACTCCTGTGGATCAATGCAAACTTATGGTTATTTGTAAGATTAAGGAATATGCCATTGGAAGAAGCCTTTCATGACAAACAGCTCAGGTATTTGACTTCCTCAAAACAGTAGATGTCGATTTTTGCTCTAACTCTGGTAAATCATTAAAATGATTAACTAGAAGCTATTCATCGTTCCAGTGCCAAGGTGGGTGGAAAGCACAAAACAAGGTCTTGCAAACAGCTTTTCTTTCCGTTATTAAAAGAAAAAATTGCACATCCAGGATAGCCTACACAATTCATTCCGATTACTTAATTTCTGGCTCTTTTTTTATCCACGTTAGTGGTATTTGATGTTAGTACCACAGTGTGTGTGTCTCCGTTCAAAGGGGCCAGAGAGTGCTGCCAAAGCAGAGCTGTTTCATGGGCTTAAACTCAGAAGGAAATTCAGGTGCATATTCAAGTAACACTGCCTCCAGCTCCTGGCAACGCGTCTACCAGGAGATGCAGAAAAGAAGATGCACACCACTACACCAGGTTAAGACCAAGCTTCTGTGACCCCAGGCCCAGTTGTTCGGGGTCTGACCAGAGAAATTCTCTATTTCCTTGTTCTCCAAGCTGTCTCATTCTCTCCTAGGACAAAAGGATGCTGCTGCCTCTGCAACAATGCTCATGACAATGTGAGCTGTAGATGCGGCTCTTGTAAAATTACACAAAAAAAACCCCAAACCCAGATGGTTGTAATATAAGGGGAGAGAGAAGTCAGGCCTCATGAGAATTACTCTTCCTTCTACCACTCACTGCTCACTGTCCTGTCTTGTAAGCAGTCTTTGCCTCAGTTCCTCTCCCACACCTCTAGGCAAGTCTGAGGACTCATTTGTCTTCCAGGGATATTTTAAGATGTAATGGATGTTTTATTATATAGTACCATAAGCCTTTTGGATGAAAGGACTAATGTAAACTCAAAGAATCTACTAATGAAAACCATTAATAATATATGTAGTTACAGAGCTTTTGTAATGATTCAACAACTTCAGAATACATCTGCATTATACATTTATGATTTTAAAAAAGAGGAAGATAACAGATTTTTTACAGAAATTTGTAAAAAGGATCAATTCTACATGATTATTTATTAAAAAAAAAAGAAAGGATTTACTCTAGGGGGAAAAAACCAAACAAATACTGGGAGTGGGCAAAAAAAGAAGGGGAACAAACCTTCAAGATATGGTACCAATTTCTATGTCATAAAAAAGCTCTCAGAAACATGCACAGTGTAAGACTGGGAGGGAGGAGCATTATGGCTAGCTCTAAAAGAGACAAAACCAGACACAGATTAAGGCACTGAATATCATAAGAAAAGAAGGGAAAAAAAAAAGCCAAACAAAAAACATTAAAAACAGAACAGTAGAGAAGAAAATGGATAAAAGAGAAATAGGAGATTGCTTTTCATGGAAAATAAGAAGAAAATAAGAAAGGCCACATAAACAAAATAGCATACAATTAGAGAACTTGATACCCCATTTCATATTCCTCTGTACATCATTGCATATTTCTTACATATAAATGTTTAACTTTCAACAATATGAACAATATGCAATGGTGTCACTCCTCCTAAGAAGTCTTCCAGTTGTGGTTTCCTTGACTTTTCCAAGTTACTTCTACCTTTGAGATGAAGAGGTTTTCAAACTGCACACATCATGAGTCAAATCTTATTAAATAAGCATCTAGCAGTATCTGATATTAAGAAACGAACAATTAACCGGTCCATTTCTTCTTCACCATCACCTTCGCTGGTACCACAACTTTTACATATTCCCTCATAAATTAGAGCTCTTCGGAGAATAAGCACCCCCTAACATAATTTTCTCACATCAAACCTCTAAGATATAAGGTTTTCATGGTATATTTCCTGCCTTTCTTGACAGGACCCCCCATATATCCTGTTGATGCATCTTGAAAGTGGTTGGATCATGCTTGGCATAGAAACTGGGGGGAGATGGCCAGGAGCCACTGATCACTGCTCAGGGATGGGATGGGAATCAGTCAGCAGGTGGTGAGCAATGGTGTTCCTTCGATCAGTGCTGCAGTCTTTGACATCAACAAAAACCTGAGCTAAAATTACTAAAGCAGGCCTGAGTAATACTAAGCCTTCAGCAGACAAACCAACAGGTCTTCATTTAGTTTGTCAAAAGTCTAATTTCGCCCTATTTAATATTTGGAAGGTTTTTAAATTAACACCAGTATATAATGACTCCCACAAGATTTTACAAAAAGTCATGATCTGTTGCTTGTCATGATTTGAAGACCTTAGGCCCACTGTAGGAGAG
>NW_009939401.1:96012-99169 GCF_000696875.1 Nestor notabilis | reverse complement strand
CAAGGGCATTGCAGGCTGCTGGCGTCCTGCCCGCCTTCCTGCCCAAACCTGCCCCGTTAGGTGCCCGGCGGTGGGCACCGCCTCATGAGCACGGGGTACAGCCACCCCTCGTTGTCATACTGCTCCGCTCGCCCAAAGCCAGGCAGCGTGAGCCTCCGGTCCGGGAGAGGGACAGCCCTTCCGCCGTGCCCTGGGCGCTCACCCTCACCGGTACGGTTGTCAATGTCTCTTTCTAAGATTTATTTTTGCTGTTATTCCTCTCTCAGTTCTCAGGTCACTGAAGCGCTCCTGATGCGCCCATGCTAGCTCTTATCTTTGTCCGTAGCAGGACGACTTGTCATTTTGCTTTATAGAGCCTCTTTCAGCAGCTGCTAACTTTCCCACAGGATGCTGGTTAACATTAGGCAGCTCGGGTTATTTTTTTAAAGCCCACCAGCCCCTGGTTTCCCCACTCTCACTCCTTTACAAGCACCAAAGGACTCAATCATGCTGAGTTTGCTTTCCCTTACCCTCCCGTCTGCCCTGCTTTCTCCATCGGCTCCCTCCCAGCAGCAGTACAACATCCAGAAGGGTGTTCCCTGCCTACCATCCCTGCTGGGTGACACCAAAGGGCTACCCATCCTGCCACACTTCCCCAGGAGGCACCCGAGCAGCTAAAATCCCCGGAGTTCAGCTCTGTCGCTTATTTAATAAAAGCCCCAGCTGTCTTGTCACTTACCGTTGAACAGAAACAAACCTTGCTGTGCATTTCTGCCCCACAGCTCCTACCGAACGTCAGTTAGTATATCAATACGTGTGTGTGTATATATATATATATATATACACACACATCTTCATTACTGCAGCCTTTGGGTTTACTCCATCACAACCCCATGGTGCCCATGGAGTGTTTATGGAGCCAGCAAACTGGGTGGAGGAGTTCTTATTTACTCCTCATATGCCAAACATCATTTTGGACACTCATTCAAGCCCCACCATTCTCTGGTTCACACATCCCATCGCTTCCTTAAAATTTCCTATTTTTGAATCAGATTCCTGTCCTTTGAATCAGGCATTACATTTTTTATTATTCTCATGTAGCTTTTTTTCTTTTCCTGCCCTTTTCAAACCCAGGTTAAAGGCCACCTCAGGGGATTAAAGAGCTGATATTACAGGTTTTTTTGCTTTGCCTTTTTTCTGCTTTGAGTAGGAAGCCTTTTTTCTAGTGTTGACCAGAGCTGAATTTGCACGCATTTTTCATCCAAAAATTAATCTTTTTCTTTCAACAACAACTAAAATAAATCTCAAAATCCCCTTTGAAGACCCCATGAATTAATATTTGGCGTCTGGTTTCTATTCTGTTGTCTTTAATGTTTATTCAACTTTTTCCTCAGATTGTTTGAACTGATACCTCAATCCCTCCTTTCCCACCCTTCCACTAGCGTAGCTGCATGGAATTTCCCAAGCTTTTCCACAAAAGGCTTTCCTAGAACAAAAGTTTTTTACAAGTATGTGAACTGTGATTTGTCCTCTGAATAGGACTGATTTAAGATTTGTTTTCTAAACCCAAAGTCCAGTTTAGATGTAAAAGCATGATTGCACATTGTACGACAAGGTCTGTTTTCCATTAGGGCATGGTTTTCTTATGTTTACTCAAGATGTACATTAAGATACATACCTTGCATCAATTACACTTGCATTTGCAGGATGTGCATACTGAAATTTTTCTGATCCATATCAGTGATATAATGGAAATATTTATGTAAAGCTCATGCAGGATATCAGACTTTGTATTAAATATTTTTATTATGGAAACAACATTATCAATAAAGCAGAGTCATATTTTGCAGGTCTAACATCAGTCATTTCAAAAACTATTTTTAGCTTTGAGTTTTCTTTATGCTACTAAGGGATGTGGAGGACAGTTAAAACACTACGTATGTAGGAGGAGGATAATGACGGAAGTGCCCAAATCAAGATGACCAACAGCCTGGGTAGCCCTCACTTACATTATAGCCTGGGGAGCATTAGAGAATGTGGGATGTCCTGGCAAACTAGTGTGCAGCAAAGAGGTCTTCAGTGAGCACCAAAGCCTCCAGTAAAGTGCTCTTCCTGAGCCATGTTTCACCACCTCAGCCTGCAAAGGAGGCTAACAGTATTTCCTACCAGAGAAAGGGTCCCAGTACAGTCCTGCTTTCAGGAGTACTTCAAGAAGTTGCGCTACTTTGGCCAAAAAAAGCTGTAGCATTTCCCCCCTAGCTAGGCATAAGCTGTAGTGCAGTCAAGCTCTCTTTGAACCCCCTCTTGTCAGGATGTGAGTCCGATTTCCTGCAGGTTACCTTAACCAGGACACTCTCCTGCTCTTTGCTAGGTGGTATGTCCCTTGTTTATCAACCATAAGAAGCCAAGCTCAAATCAGTTGCCTGCCTACAAATCCCTTTAGTCTCTGAAGCTGTCATTGGAGAAGTAGATTTTCTCAAAAACAGCCTTCTCATAGCAAAGCACTATTGACTTCCTTACCAGAGAGTTACACATCTTACGGGAGAGAAAGCAATACCCCAGGTTCACCAAACACAAATGCTCCTTTTTGCAAGTTTTAGTACACTTTCTCTGAGCCATGACTCCATATGCAGAAGCAGCAGACTGCTCCATTGCCCTCCTCTCAGCTGCTCTCCTCTCAGCTCTTCCTGACTCCCAGCATGGTCTCTGACAAACAGGGACCCCATCTTTTTCTAATCTGTAAGTCCATTCTTTGTAATCCTACTGTTACTCTGGATAAATTGCTTTTTGACTGAAAAAAGCTAAGCATTTACACTTACCTTGCAACTAGCTTCCTGATGCTTCATGTAAGGTTATGTGTGTTACCTTTCCTGCTTGGATCTATTGACAGCCTGGTTTGTTCTAGCAAATAACATACCCTAAACAAAAAATATATGCTGTAGTAGTGGGAAGTATTTCAGACAATTTTCCCTTTGTCACAACACTAATTTTCAGTAACTTCATTTAGAGTTCCTTATCGCTTCAACTTCTTAGAAGTAGTTAGAATTAAATGACAATATAACCATCACCAACAACCATCACTTTACTACTGAGAACTTAAATGAAAACACATAAAGCAGTGGCTATGTTTTGAATCTGCTCCACAACAACCATGGTCTTTCAATAACCTCAGGAAGAA
>NW_009939401.1:71484-95981 GCF_000696875.1 Nestor notabilis | reverse complement strand
TCCTGCTGATGAGAGGCATGTATCTATGAGCCAGAGCTGTGTGTGGCAGTGCCGGTGCTCACGAGCACTGAGGTACAGTACAAGTAGATTCATGGAGCAACACAGGTGGAGCTTCAGACTACCAACACACCACACATATTTTAGGGGATATCTTCTAGGGTGCCCCTAGCCCGCTCTCAGGGACCGGCCACCCTTCGCACCTTCCAGTTTAGCCGCTACTGAAAAAGAATCCAGCATCCGTGTGCCCTAAGATGGCCTTGTAGTGCAAGCTAAAGCAGGATGGCTGGGAGTTTCCCTTCAAAAGCACATTCCTGATCCATGGTTCAGGCTCCAATAATAATGCAAAGATCAAAAGTCAGGCTGTCAAACTGCTCATGCATCCCTCTACAGGCTAATTCCTTCAGACCCGAAGACACTTGTTAACTGGAGGCGTCCGACAGCTGAAGTAATGCCAGCTTGTGCTTTGGTCTTCAAAGGCTGATCCTCGCTGAAGATCCTGGTGTCTGTCTGCATGTGACGTCATTTGTATGATGGAACAGAGAACACTGCTTGCTTAGGTTCCCTAAGAAAACAACACAGAGGAACGAATGTCAAGGAGCTGTCAGTAAAATGCATAAGTAGCTGCTTCAGCGTGGAGGAGTGCAGGAGGAAAGGTAGGTTCAAAAAGAATATACGGAAATCCTCTCCTCCCATGAGTTCAGGCTCCTTACGACATAAATGCCTGGGTGAAATAGCCCCCAAACAGGAAAAAAAAATAAAGAGAGAAAATAATAATTTTGTTAATTATTCAGAGAAAGAAAAAATCATGGAAGGGTAAGTGGAGAGTGGGAAAGAAATATGGATGTCTTTTAAGGTCAGGGAAATCACCCAATCCCACTCAGTCTGAAACTGGTAACAGGGGTCCCCATCCCTTTCAGCAATGGCAGATCTGGATCCATGAATACAAACAAGAAAGCCAAAACTGATCCACGTTCTTGAAAGGATCTGTACAAGCACATCAATAATATGAAATAAAATTTACTAAAAATGGCTTCAAAATCAGCACAAAACAACCCATGAGAAAACCTCAAAACTTCATGGGAAGAAAGCAGTAAGATTTGGTACAGAATTGAGCAGGAAAAAAAAAAAAACAAGCCCAACTCTGACACTTTAAATGGTAGAGATGGGCAAAGTAGACCTTTACTTAATCCTGATGCAGCTTTAGTCAAGAAGCCTGTTGCATGCAGTCTAAGAGAAGCTGGAAGTTAGGCCAGTGTTTTTGGACTATGGAATGACCCAAATAAAAGTGAGGCATCACTTAAAAAATGCATTTATCCTTCTTAGCTCCCAAAATGAGCATTAGCTGAGAGGCAGGAGGATGGGGAAGTTAGCAGAGCTAAGGAGGAGTGGTTGAGTCCGTGCAGACAGAGCTACGTATGCCCAAAGGAGGTATAGGTGTGTCCCTCAGGAGGTATTGCTAGCTTCAGTTGTACTCCTTGCGCTACCTGATCATGAAAGGTTACCATGCTATCAGTGGGACAAGCTACAGCAAGAGAATGGAAAATGCGAAAGGTCAACCCATTCCCTTAAGCGATAGCAGGGAGCACAAACCATAGTACCATGTATGTGACCAGACCTCTATGAAGCTGTGTCAGCGGGAAGGTAATGAGAACTTTTCCCAGAGAGCCATGGGCACCCTTATTGCCCAGCAGGCAATGGTGTTTGAATTTATTCAGCCCTCCCAGGACTGGAGCCAGTGTCCTTGTGAATGCAGGATTCAGGCAACTGTTGCTGATGGCACAGTGAAACCAAGGCCTTCTAATAAGACGCAGAAGTGATGACACTGAAATTCCTGGGGTTTAATTAACTGCCAGTACAACATGGGAGTAGTTCTATACAACTGTACAATATATGCATGTAAATTAAGACTATGGATTTGTGCTTATTAATAGCAGCTGAGTCCTGATCCTGTCAGGTAGCCACTTTCCTTAGACTTGCCTTTTAAAACTTCAAAGTGTAAAGCAAATCCTCTTCACAACAAAAACACTCATGGATCTTATCTGAAGCCCAAGATTGCTACTGATAGCAATAGACTGGAAAAGAACAAAACAGATGCAACAGATATTAGTTAAGTCATGTAACCTGAAAGAAATTGAGAGGGTCAAGGGAACATCTGATTGCAGAAGTAAACCAAACACCTTTGTTGTAGTCAATCATTTTAAACCTAATGCCCCTGCTATCATCTCTGGGGTCTAGCAAGCATGGAGGAGGTTCAGGGAATCTCAGGAGCTCTGGCCCTTGCAATAGCACTGTCCAGGGCATGGCTATGTGGTTCCCTTCTTCCCCTTCCCTCCCTTCATGTTCCCTGTCACAGGAAGGTGATCTCTGCCCCTGGAAAGAATAAGAGGTTTGACTCACCTGGGTCTGGCACATGTCCATCATGATGTTACCCTGCACAAGAGTGTTTAGTGCCTAACTTGAGAGCTTCAAATCTATTGATTGATTGCAGAGCCTTGCCTCCCACAGTGGAACCCCAGGCTGTTTGAAATCTTCATTTAAATATATGCTGTATTGTTTCAGGTGTCCAAAGTTTTATTTTACTTCTCTAGTAAATATCTTCCATCTCCCAAATGAGAACTTTGGGAAAACTGCTCCCACATCTCAACTTAAAAATCACCCTGCAGAGACCTTACGTTCCTCAGCCTAAATCCAGCCTTCAGTGTGTCTTGAGTTATGAGGTTGTCCAGATCACTAATAGAGGAGCAGGGGAATTTACACCAAAAGGAATAAACAAGCCAACAATAAAAATAACCATTTATCTCTTCTTCCTCCCCAGTGTCTCACTCCAAAGGTCACTGTGTTCTCTCATGGAAGCAAAGCTCTATAATGTGAGTTTAGGCATTTTATGCTAAGTGAGTTCTTACTCACTTTCCCCTGAGTATATTTGGTGGATTTTTAGTTTGCATTTTTTCCTTGGATAAGACTGAGAAATAGGCAGGGGCCCCAGAACAGAGCTATTGGTCAGAAAAAAGTCCAGGTCAGTGAGGCACATGCTGCGTGGCTCCCCACTCAGCCCAGGGTTACTCAGCCGTTGCGCTAGGAAAGAACCTCCCAGCCTCATGTCCTTCCAATAGCCTCAGCCCAGTGGACTGAAAATGCAGGTGACAAGAGGGTACATCTAGCCCTGTGCAATCTTACATGCACCGAGGGCTTAACAGACAGATTCTGTCTGTGCAGAAAGCAGCCTGCAAAGCCCAGGGGCCAGTTTATGAAGGCAAACCCCTGCCTATGTCACTACGACACCATGTTTTTCCAAGCAGCAGGTCCAACACCATCTAGAAATAGGTACAGCTGTTTAGGAAGAGTGGGACAAACATCGCTCCCCAAAAGCTTCCCCTTGCTGAGCTTCCTGTGGAAACCCAACTGCCTTGTAAAGGTGCCACTGCATGGGACAGCTACTGCCTTTCCTCTCATTTCAGCAAGCTCCGGTTCCAAATCTCTCCCTAAGATTATTCTGCAGACAGGATAAAGCATTCAACAGGGTTCGGTTTGGCTCAGAAGTTGTTTGGGATTGCCTGGGTTTTTGGAAAACACAGCTCCCACAGTTCGGTGTCTCTGGCTGCAGGGACATTGTGCAGGCTTCCTGACGCCTTTCCAAGTTCTGCTGCTAAAAAAATAATATCCTTTGCACTTCCAGATCATACAGCATGTTTTGTCAATGTCCAGCGTTGTTCAAAGCCCCAGCAGTCTCCTGCTGGGGACATTATTTCTCTCTGAGTTTCATAGGCAGCAGGGGATTCTTCCTGATTTTAAAGAGGGCTACCATGGATCGTGAATAATCTGTGACATTCCTAACACAGGACATTTCCAGTTGTCTTGTGACACACAGAAGGGCTCACATACGAAAATCCAACCGGTAGTCTGACCAATCTGGGAGCATTTTGAAATGCTCTGAATCAGAAAGAGGAGAGTTGGCAGGTCACCCAAAGAAACCACTGTGCACACAGCAGTTTCGATATGCTTATTGGAAAATAATGTCTTTCTAAAAGTTTGCTAAACGCTTGCTCATGTTCTTTACAGTGAGGGTGGTGAGGCACTGGAATGGGTTGCCCAAGGAAGTTGTGAATGCTCCAACCCTGGAGGTGTTCAAGGCCAGGTTGGACAGAGCCTTGGGTGACATGGTTTAGTGTGAGGTGTCCCTGCTCATGGCAGGGGGGTTGGAACTAGATGATCTTAGCAAGATGCCCAGTTTGATGTAAAGACAGCCAAGGAAGGGACAGTGTTGCAGGACCTTGCTTAGGTCTTCAGTTGATGTCCTCCAGTGCTGTGAGCAAGAGGCAGCTCCCCTGGTCAGGCAGACCTTTCTAGGCACCTTCTCTGTGTGGTGGTATCTTCCTGTAGGGCATCCACCTAGCTCACTGCTCTTTTATTCCAGGTGCGTACACCATTTCTCCATGGAGGACAGGCTAATGTGGCTTGCATCTGGGCACCCTGAAGCAGGTTGGAGCAGATCAAGCAACTCTCTGCAGAGGCATGTTTGTGTAGCCATGTCATAGGAGGCACACTTTATATCAGCTGTGTCTGTACCTCATCTAACACCTCCTGTTTTTCCTTTTTAAATACAGAAGAAGGGAAAAAAAATACCATTATTTAACTCCCTAATGGAATAATTACTATAAATAGTTCACAAAACAAGTGGGTGCATTTTATTGGAAAGATTCATACAAAGAAAGGACCTTGAAGTCCAACAGAGCAAAACACTGGCTATGATCACAGATACACACAAGCATATACAGATACACCATGTATCCACCACATACTGATTAGTGAACTGAAAGATTAATTGTAAAATGGGTAAATAAAAAGCTGGAGAATCACTGAGTTGGAATGCTATATATGCACTAAAAATTATTTAATATATTTGTTAATAACTATAAAAAATTAGACTCACCTTCGGAAGGCATTTTGGCAGTAAAAAGCCTTAATGAAAACCTCTCTTTCTCTGCCACACTCGAGTACATAGATCATTATTTTAACGGTCTTCAGCATTGGAGTAGATCATAGGGCAAGAGTTTGAGAATTTTACTCCTCCTTTTGCCACTGATGGATTGCGTTAACAGCCAAGGAAAGTTGGATTTCTGCTACGTTTCACAGTTTCCCTTTTGTAAGTGGGATAATATTTCTTACAAGTTTTTGTAAAGCAGTTTGAGATCTTAGGGAGAAAGCAGCTATTTAAATGCTCTATGTTATTATTTTAGGCCCTGATTCAGGAAAACATCTAAGTATATGTTTAAATCCTGCTGCTTTAATGGGTCAAAAGCACCTACTTTAGACTAAGCTTACACTGATGTGGTCTTTCTGAAAAAGCTGCCCTAAAACTTCTAATTATCCCTGTTAAAAATATAGCCTGTTGAAGCTTATTTAAAGGATAGAGTTAATTTCTAGAAGGGGAAGGAAAAGTAGAAAATTAATGGCAGCTCAGCATATTGAAGCATTACCTTCTGTGTTTAGTTCAGATGAGAGGCATGCAGGAGTACCCATGCCTTTTTGATTAGATGCATGCAGCAGATACTAGGTCCCCTTCAAAGATCCTCAGACTGTATGGAGCTGGGAGCAGCTCCACGTTGTCATTGGAACAAAAAGAAATCAAACTCTTTTTCTCAGAGCTGGGCTTCTTCCTCCAGCTCCCCCCTCCCATATTTGTATGTATTTCAAGAGGAGAGTTGGGCTTAGCTTGTTCATAAACTGCAGTTCCTGGGCGGACCCCACACACAGCTGGGCTTTGGTGGCTGGATCCGCCTTCCCAGCAAGCCTAGCCGGGAGCCTCGCGAACTCGGGGCTCTGGGCTTGACAGCAGAAATGCAGGAGATGGGCTGCACCGAGGGAAGATGAATTGGTCAACGCCGTGAAGCTGGGCTTCTGGTGGCTGACAGGATCCAGAAAATGGGTTACTGGAGAAGACCGGGTCTGCTTTCCTTGCTGCTGCTCTCCTTCTGTGAGTACAAAACTGTTTCTGGCTAGGCAACGTTAAGCAACATACTCTGAGAGGTCGGTTATTTTTCCTTCCTCCAGCAAAATAGTTTATCTTTGATTTCTCCCCTGACAGCAATTAGATGGAGAATTGGAAATAGCTGAGAGTTTGGTAGAATACACTGCTAAAACTGCATCAGCTGTGTATTTCTCTTACAGCAAAGGGTGAGCGATTGCCTCGGTGGAAAGCGCTGCGTGCTTGCTTGGAGCAGCTCGCAGATGTCAGTGTTTACAGTGCAAAAATATATATAGGTCAGCATTACTTGTTGGAAGTTTTTATTTTATTGAGGGAGATTAAAAGCAACTGAAGTGCACCGCTGAATGATCTGGTTTCAACAGTGTCCAGATGTGGTGAAGTTTGCAGCTTGGAACTTTTATCAGCTCTGGTTTATGCACAGAATTAATCCAACTATTAAAGAAGGAAAGAAGTGGGGAGAGGGGGAGGAGAAGTGTCTTTGCAACAACATCTGGTTATTCGGCAAACCTTTCCAGCACTTACGTAAAGATTTCTTTGTAGTAAGTGCCCTGTTTCAGTTTTGATAGCACTTCTTCAATACTGTAGATAAAACCCTCCAACAGCACTTGAAAATGTGCCCATCTGTGGTTTAACTTCCCTGGTTTATATCTTGATGATTGTTTTATAACAGGGAATAGATTTGTATATAAGTGAGTGTTATATACACATCTCCTAAGTATGTGTGTGTGTCTTTCTGTATATACAGTGCCTATGTATGTGTATACACACATCTATCCCTATACAGTATATATTTATATATTTGCATGGACAATGGCACTTTTTACAGTGAACTCTTTTACAAACAAAGACCCATTCCCCTCACTATGGAAGTTTCATTGCAACTAAAATTGCTTTTTGCTCAAAGCGATGAAGTAGGAGGATTATAATTCCAACATTTTTGCATCCAAGTGAAACAACTGGGGGCAGGGATCTGTATCTGCATTCACTTTACAGGGGTCCCCCTGTCTACAGAAACAGGGAATGAAAGAATATGATCAGTTGGTGTGTAGGCAAAATATAAGCCTTGGTGCAATTCCTGAAGCAAAGGAAGCAAAGAGACCCAGATGGGGGGAGTTAGGACAAAAGGTCTGGCTGACCTTTCAGAACGTTATGGAGATTCATAGGATTCGTTATTGTAGATAACATCCTAAGAGTGATTTGAAATATAGCATCCTTTATATAGCATTTGGTATAGCATTCTGCTAAATGAATCACATTTGGGACAGAACTTTAGGAATTATTACAAGGTATTATTTGAAGCACAGCCTTGGGCTGTTTTTGGTAAGAAAGAAGACCACTAATTATCCTTCAGAAATACCTAGTTTTGGAGTTACTTAACTTATGGTTTCCTTTTTCTGAAAGGCAGGGGTTTTAATCTGAAAGAAGCCAAACCAAAACATATTATGATTACTAAGTTCATCCGAAAGGTTACGTGAGTGATATGACGACAAAATTTGCCCCTGTATGGGGAAAAAAAAATAAGCGAAGGCTTGCTTTCTGTGATTCAGCTCAACAATGACAGATGTTTTGTGGAGCTACATCCATTTCCCTTAACATATAGTGCTAAGATTGACCCTACAGTCATTCTGAGGCAATAAAATACCCTGGCACCCCACTTTGCATTGACTTTAGGGAGAAGAGAAAAGCAGGTTCCCCAAATTGACAGAAAATATACCTTCAGCTATTCTTCAAGCAACAAATCCCACAACTTAGCTTGGCGACAGCAGCAAAATCACTCCTCATAGCACAGAGATTTAAGACTTGCCATGGCCCAGATTGCATCTCTCTTATCCCAGCATAACTCCATCTGAGCATCATTAGGGACTTTGCTGCTCTCCCTAAGAGTTTACACCAGAGCAGGAGACCCCAGTTTGTGCTCCACACTGTCTGCCTCTACCCCTTTATCACCAACATGGTTGAGATCAAGCAGCACATCTGACTGCTTTCATCCATATGTGATAGAGAAAAGGACTGTAGACTGACAGACTGCTGAGATTTCAACTACCGGATTTCCCCAATTTTCCCTGGCCAGCCCTAGCAAATTTTCCAAAGATTTACCCTTAAACTTCTCCCCAGCGGCAGTGGCTGCTGGACGGCAGCATTTTTACGTGGTTTTCTCAGCAGGACGTACAGACAGGAGCTGTAGTTGCACCACTGCTAACACAAACTCACGCAGGTGAGCAGGGAATCCTTCCAGAGCAGAGAGCTGGCACGGTTCTGGATTTACCTCACCTAATACAAAAAAATACAAGGAACATTGAGGACTGCAAAATCTGTCTTACAGTGCAGGGGCTGAGGGCGTTCAGTGTCTTTGGTTTGGAGAAGAGAGGGCTGGGAGGTGAGGTAGGCATCATCTATAACCAGGTCCCAGAAAGATACTTTCCAGCAAAGGACTTCCTCTTCTATGGGACACAGGGAAAACAGGATTTACATGCTGGAAGCTAAAACTGGGTGCTTTTGTGTTAGAGCACAACACAGAAAAGTTGTTCCAGCAGGTAATTACTCAGGCTCAGGATGTGGTGGATTTTTGTGCTCAAAGCCTTCAAGACTGCAAGACTATCTGCTCAGCAGACTATAACCCATTCAGAAGCTACAGACTTGATATCAGGATTACTGTATTTTGCACATGGAAACACTCCAGCCTTAAAGTTAATAAATAGGAGTTTTCCTGCTCTGCTTTGTATCAGAATCGGGAAAGTCTCCCTGGCGCTCTGTCAGGAACAGGGCTCAGGTCAGGTCATGAAAGCATGGGGCTCTTGTCTCACAGAGAGGAAAGCACCACAACTCTCTGAGCTGTTGAGACAACCTCAAGAACGTGAGCTGAGCATCACTGGTGTGATGACAGCTCCCAGGGCATGAAGAACCTCAGGAGCCCAGCAGAGTGCCTTTGGGCATTAAACCTCCAAAAGAGGATATGAAACTTAAAATCTGCCAGGGCACGTAGCACTTAGGAAGGGAGAGCTGTACCCCAGGCGTTCTGCTGAAGGTCCAAAGAAAGAGAAAGAGGATTCGTGAAACAAGGGAAGGTTGCAGGTCTGCTGCTGCAAGTCCAGGTTTGGGTCTGCTTCCCCATAACTCAGCCACCCGTTAAAATGCTGGCTTGCTAAAATATCCTGACATTTTTTGGTGTGACTCTCCTGGACTCCCTTTGCCACTGTCTCTCAAGGCACTTTGATGGTTCCACAGAAAGCGCGTTCAAGGTGTTATCTCTTGGTAGATGGTGGCTCTCTGAAGCCACATGCTCTTCCCTGCTTACACAAACCAGCCCCAGTTCCCCCAGTGAGCCTCTTTGGCTAAATATATATAGTGTATATAATTCATAAATCATGACAGGGAGCTCTGGGGCTGTCAGGAAAACATCTCTGGCTTTTGATCTGCTCAAGAAATTTCTGACCTATCCCAGGCTCCTCAGGCTGCTCGTTCGAGAAGTTGGCCTTTCGTTTCTCAGAACTAAACCAGGGGTCATAATGCCACCAAACTCCAGCCTGCTCCTTGGGCAGGGGAGCTATTGGGATTGCACCCCAACAATAACACACAATTCAGGAACATGGGGTGAAACCTGAGCTTGTGAGAGGATGAGAGAAGGAAGAGGATGAAGGAAGAGTCACCTTCCTTCACACTGCGTTTCACAGGCAAATGCATCCATTTGCAGAAAGGGGCTTTGCATGTCCAGGGTTGAGCAGATCTCTTCTCTGAGGCTATGCAGCACATGGAGATGGGTGCTGCCCGCCCGGGGACACATGGCTGCAGGGTTATGACAGTCCTTCTCAAGTAGCAGCATATTTTGCTTTGGTGTTGTTTTAAGGCAGACAAAACACCAAGGAAGAAATTATAATCCTCAAAACAAACCAGGAGGCTTCAGGAGCCCCATGTTGGCTGGGTGAAGGTAGCTGGGTTGGAAGCAGGCACATCATCCCATTGCCTGAAGGAGAAACTTGCGCATCCTACCATGAGGCTAACTAAGAACAAAATTGCAATAAATTCTCCAGTTAGGAAATAAAAGGCGAAAGCACAAGGAAAACCCTGACAGTGCAAACCCGGAGTCCTCTGCAGTGTTGCAAGTGGCATGAGGCTCAGCAAGGAATGCAATGGATTATTTTGAATTAACCTGTACGCTTCTCCAAACCTCACACTGCAGTTTCAGCCCCTGGTGTAAGTTAGACTAACTGAAGGCTAAGAAAGCTGGCAGTGTACAGCTCTATCAGATTTACGAAAGCAGGCATTTCCTCTCCCCTTGCATCTCCAGCTTTGCTCAGGCTTGAGAAAGGCTGGTCATCATTAAAGCTACTCAAATCTGTATTTTAGTGGGGGACTTTCAGGAAGAAAGTCCTTTTTGAAATATAATTCCATGGATCATGAATTTAAAACACACCGTTTTCTAACAAAACCGAACCCAAACCGATTTTTAATGGTGTTTTATTGGTGTTATCACTCTTAATGATGGTCACAAAGACATTTTTGTGTACTAGTAGTAACAAAGTCTAGCCAGCTGCAATCATATTTGTTACTCCCACTAGAAATGGAGTCCTGAACAGATGTATCCCACGTATTCAATGAATATGCAGAAAGCAAACACTGGCATTAAAAACAGGTGACAGGGGGCTTTTATTCTGAGAAAGTATTCAACTCTACTGCCTGTCCTTCACAGTTTTATACTGTTCCATGGTTTGTTCTGTCGAGTTTATTTCCTCGGGACGTTATTTTCCTCTCCCCTTAGTGATAACTCTTTGGAATAACATTTGCTTTCAGCCGGGCTGCACAGCATTGCAGCTTGCCATAAACTAATGAACTCTCCCATAGATTGTCATGTTTTCAAGGAAGCGCAACATCTGATCTTTTTATTAAAAAAAGCAGTCCCACCAAGGAGACAAAATCAGCAGCTCCCACACACTTTGCTCTTTTCACATCCAATGTTTAGCATTGTGTGCCAAGTGAAAGCCTTGCGCTGGAAGGGGCCTCCATGTAGAGGGGAGATAACACTACTGATGGCTGCCTGCTTTATCAAACCTGTGGATTACAGCTACATTATCTCTGTGTTGGACCCCAACTGTGGCATAACGTTTCCTTAGGGATCTTCAGGGGGAAATGAAGGGGTGGCTGGAAGCTGTCTCGGCCCTGCTTGCATGCACATCCCTGGGTTCAGAGATGACTGTTGTGATCCTGCCCCCAGAAAGAGTCTGTAACCTCCACCAGAGTCATATTTCTTGCTTGTCAGTTGGTTCATCTTTTTGTTACAGCCCATGCAGGGCTGAAACTCTCTCCTGCCAGCTGCTGGTAGCTGTCAAACTTTTAGAAGTGGGAGAGCGTGCTTATCATGCAAGCCCCTCTGCAGCCTATGCTCCCACCAGTTATGCCGCTCCAGGACTTACCCTTTCATGGAGCTGTTCCACTGCAGTGTTTTGCTTCCCACTGATAAGCCAGGAACACGCCTGACAAATGACAGCTGATTTATATACAGCAAATGCATCTCAGTGTTGCTAATATATCCAGCTGTACACCGCAGCCTGCCAGTCTGCACTGAGTGGAGGACTGTCGCCACACGGATTCTAGAAGCTCCGAGGATGTGCCTCAGCCCAGGTGTCACCTTTGACTAGACAGGATTATTTACATCTGGATTCAAGATTAAAACAAAAAAAAAGAGACCATTTGCGGTGTGCGATTTGCAGTGATCAGCAGGAGCAAGCTGTAGTGGGGACCTGATGTGCAGTTCTGGTGGTGGCAGCTGCTGAGTGTCACTTTGCAGAGTCCCGCGCTCCAGTTCGACCCATCCCTTGGCCACGACTCATTCTCAGCGTGGTTGAAGCATTACCACGTGCTCTGCTTGTGCCTGCAGCAAGACCTCTCACCTAGCCATGCTGTGGATGGAGGTGTTCCCTTTACCTCCATGCCATTTATTCTCCACTGGATATGAAACTTCAGCCCTTCAGGATAAGCAGAGGTCCAAAGAAAGCTCTCTCCAGCAGCTTCCACCCCGGCTCCAGAGTCAGTGCTGATGATGCCTGAAGGTATCTGAAGGAAACATCTGCCTGCTTTCACTTAGCCTGCAAAGAACTGTTGTCCCTGCCTTGCAGCATAGGATCGCAAGTAATGCAGGTGAGCTTGGAACCAGTTCAACCATGGCAGTCCGCAAACAGGGCTGGTTTATTGCGCAGGTCTGGGGTCAGGGCAGGGCAGAGCCCTGAAGCAATCGCCTAAGGTGACACCAACTGATCAGATCCAGCCAATTGATACGGCATCTCCTTGGCCCAGTCTCCTAATCTTTTCATATCAGTGGAAAGTAAACAGTTCAGTTCCTTCAACACACCTGTGAAGATGTTCCCTCTGGGAACAACGCGCTTATATTGCTGCTGCTGAAAGGCCCAGAGACATATGCTGAAGTTCCTGGCCTGCTGGTTGTTACATGCTGTTTCCTTAGATCAACAATGCAGAACTCTTAGATTTTGATACTGATGCCTTCTCACTTTAGCCGTACCAAAAAAGAAGGCTTGGCTGTGTCCTGCATTGCCTTGGTGCACTGTGCACCCCATCAGAAAGATGATACTGCCAATGTGAATTTATACTGGGCCCAGCACTGGAAATCCAGAGAAGAATTTCTTCTCTTCTGCAAGCTCAGGAACTCACACTCCTTCCCATAAACAGTTCTTAGGAGTGCTGTGCCTACAAGTGCTACAAAGGTTTTTACAACTAATGCTGGTGCAGATACTTCTTTCAAAAGATCCATTCCTGTTTTCAGGTGGATTGTTTAATAAGGTGCCACCCGTGCAGGATGAATGCATGTGTCCCCTGACAAATGTTTGACAGAGCAGGCCACCAGTTGACACAGCTGGGACACGATGAGGAACATCTGTCTGATTTTGCTTGATAAAACTTCCTGCCTGGGAGACTCTAGACACCAACATCTAGCATGGAAGTAACTGAATCAGCTGCTGTCTTGCTGCATAAAGCATTTTTTCCACACTAGATCTATGCCAAAATTAGTCCAACCAGTCCATGATAGCAAACAGGACCCTTCTTCTTACAATGGGAAGTGACACACAGAGCCATAAGCAATGAGCAGTTGAATGAATCATCCTTCTTCAAATAGACCTAGGGTACAAGTGTCCACAGAAATAAGACCAATGAATCCCATGGGAGCTCAGTTCCTGCTATGTCTTTAATATGTCAAAAGGCACTCAATGGTAGAAAATGGTCACAGACATTCCCACCAGAGGCAGAGGCTATTTGCTTGGCAAGAGATCTCGGCACACACATCGAGCTCCAGTTTTGTGTACTTGCCCTGTGCTCACCTGTCTGTAAAATAGTGTCACAAGTGGCCAAGCTTGTTTTCCCCACCTTTGCAACAGGCTGTGGCTTAGGAGGCAGCTTTTGGGCAGCAGTATTGCTCAGCCATATTTGGACTGTGACACGTTCCAGGTGGTGTCCTGGGGCAGGATGTTGAGTTGAAAAGGCAACGTGCCACTGCAAAATTACGAGATCTCAGGGCAGGAGGTAGCAAACAGAGAACATTTCCCTCTTTGTCTGTTCCTTCATGCTAGAACAGCAGCTTTGCCCCGTGCACCTCATCTCGTGGAGCCACTGAGGCTCCCTGGAGCTGAGCTGCAGCTCTGCCCAGGGGCGGGCACTTGTGGAACATTCTCCTGCAAGAGTGATCTCCTGAGACACATCACACAGACATGCAAGGTCCTGCTACTTTTGTGTGTAGAGAAAAAGTACATCAGGCCCTGTCAACAGGTCTCTTGGTTCCATTCCTCCAAAAATTCCTTTCCAAAAACCTGCTCCCTCTGCCTTCCTGCCATAGCTCTCTTCTGCTTTAGAAAAACAGAAGATATTCACATTGAACTCAACCCTATTGGACAGTGCTTTCTGGTAAGTTACAACACAAGCTCCTTAAAAGAAACTTTTCCAAGAAATCAAGAAAGAAATGAAAGAGTGCACCATCTTTTTATATGCTAAATGTGGGATGCTTTAGGAGAAGCAAGGAAGTTTTTTAAGTCAGTAACCCAAGCTAGCCTCAAGTTCAAGTTCCCTCTGACAGCACAAATTACTTAATTGCTGTTAGATCTGGTCTAAATGAGGTCAAAACTCGACTCCACGTAATAATTTTAGCAGACATAAAGAATGGGCAGTGCTGGAACAACTTGATGACAGCACATGGACAGAGAAGTAACAGAACATGTCTGCCTCAGCAGCGCATTGCACAGTCCCTTGCAAACCCGGCTTCTCATCAGGAATCCAAATAATGCAAATGCAAAAAAATCAAAACTAGTCAATCAGGAAAAGTCCGCCCAAGACTGGAAGAGCAGCTCCAGTCTAATGTCTCTTTGTGGGCTCATGAAAGTCCTTCTAGCAGATGGTAAACCGAACATGTGCCAGGAATTTCAAACACTCCTCAGGAAGTTCATCTAAATGATCAGTAAACCATTTGCACTTAAAACAGAGAGAACCCTGTTGCCCAAATGTGACCCAGATAATGTTTCTGACATGTTTACGTCTTTGGACAATACCTTTAAATTTCAATTCCATCTATTCATGGAGATCCAGGATTCTTGCAGAGCCTGAAAAATATGCACAGGACTGAATTCCAGAGTATAGTATGATGATAAAAATAATTTTAAAAAAACCCAAAAACCAAAACATAACAAAAAATCAAACCTGCTGTACAGTAGTTTACTTGAGTTACAGTAGTTAAGATACAGCCACGTCTGCAACCAACTTGCATCTCACTTGCTTTTGCTGTTAGATTCACTGCTGCTGCTTTCAACGCAGAGAGGGTGACTCCTCTCTGCTCTGTCTTCTTCAGAATGAGACGAAGAAGCTGCTGTTAAATAGGATATAGGATAGACTGTTGGCAGCTCTGGAGAAAAAAGAGCAACAAAAATGATGGCACCAGCATTGTGGAGTTTGCTGACTCTTACCTTCTGCCGTTCAGCTCCCAGACCTGCAAGTGCTGTTAAATCCTCAGCAATTTATGCAACAACTTGCAACAAAATGAGCTCAAACCACCCGTGCGTGGCCAAGCTGTGACTCCTTCTCCCAAGCAGTGTGGGAGGTAGGAAGAAGGGACTCATTTTTAAGACCAGGCTTTAGTCAAAAGCGGATCACTCTAAAGTGCTCTTCAAAGGGCTGAAATGTCAGAGCCCTCTGAAAACATGGCATGCAAATCCCTAGTCATCAGAAGGCACTTTCCATGGGGGACATGCTAGCTTAGCCCTCTGCAAACTCCATGGGCAGCCACACCACAGCATATGCTAAAGCATCGCTTTACCTTGCAAACCCCCCGATAAGCAGAGGCGCTGGTAGTGCTGCTAAAATTGCTTATGAACATTGTACACAGCAGTTTTCCCCCCTCCTCAGGCCTTGAATATATTTCTCTGCTTTTCATCCTACAAAGAGAAATAGCACGTTCCGCTCATGCGCCATCTGGGCTGGGGTGAGTTGCTGTGGCGGTGGGGCCATAGTGTGATACTGGTGGAGGTAACCACATGGGACTGGGTGTATGTAAGGTTTTTGCTTGCCTGAGCCCCAGCTGTGGAGTTTTTTCCCTCCCAGACCCCAAACGTGTTGCTCAGGCTGTGCTGCTGGCTTGGCTTACTCTGTCAGGGCTTATCCAATGCCACACGTGGGTAGGGAGGACAGCAGAAGATACAAAAGAGGAAGGAATACGGGCAATAGGTTCAATGAAAGGAATTCGTTGCCAGCAGAGATCTTGGGTTGCACCTTCAGACACAGGATGGCAGTGGGGCTTGGTTTGCTTCATAACTCCTTGCATTTGACTTTCATAGCCCAGTACTTAACCAGCAGCCTCCATATGCCTAATGGGATAAATACAGTTATTATAGGGCAAACTCACAACTGTTTTTGTCTGCCAGGGCAGTTTTTGCCTGGCATGGTAATGGCTCTGGAGGAACCTGCTGTAATTACACAGCAGCCTGCAACAGCCAGCACACACTTGGCACTTAGGAAATGAAAAAATCCTGTGTTAAACTGCTGTCTGCATGACTTCAGGGACTCCTGTGCTTCAACCACCTTTTCAGTGAAGGATGCAGAGCCAAGGGGACTAGCAGGCCTTCAAAATGGCCCACAAACCCCTAACTTGTAGGTTCTTTTCTGGTTTTAGGACAGCTTCGCTCACTGAGGGAGTCAGCATCAGGGTACGTGCAGTGGTGATTCCCACATGGAGCTGTGAACTTGCCCACCAGCATCCCCTTCAGGGATCCCTTGTCCTGTCCTCCCTCTTTAGGACCCATCATCTGCTCCTTGGTGCCACCATTATGTTCCACTTGCAGCCCAGCAAGTGGCAAATGCTGTTACATGATCCACCAGCCCAGTTAGGCTTAATTCAGCAGTTCAGCTTAACTTGGACTTAGATACTTGCCTGGGTGAAGCAGATGCCTGGGTGCCTTAGGGGCTTACTGAAAACCAGTGCAAATAACACGCACCTGGGTATCCCCCAGCCACTGACTTTGCTGATGTTTCAGTGAAGCACATCAGCAAAATAGATTCAGAAATACACACAACATTTTCAGACATTGCTGAATGTTTCAAAGACAGAGAAAAACAAACAAAATAGTGCAGGGCCACTGGTGTTTCATCCAACCTCTGTTCCTCCATCTTCAGCTCAACATCTCTGGGTGCAAACTAGTGGTAACAGGAAGGATGTTGCCTTCTTCAGGAAGAAGAGTGCCGCTGGAAGAGCTTGAGTTCAGAATTTGAGGGTCTAGTTTTTGCCTCATATGGTACTTCTAGTCCTTCCAAAGCTGAGCAACGGCAGAACATCCTCCCCATTGCATTCGGCTGGCTCCTGCTGGGCTTCAGGACCTCAGGTCTGCAAGGCTGGCTTGCTTGCTTTCCAAATTTTAGTGCTAAACTTTCTTTGGTGAGTAATTTTCACATTTGAAGGTGTTCTCCAGCTAAAGGATAAACAGTATGCAAGTGTAACATGTTTCAAGGAGCAGCCGAAATCCACAAAGATGCTTAAAAATAATTAAGTGGAATAAATTTATCTTAATAACTTCTTGCAGGGAGTAAATGGAGAGGATTTGCTTGTAACACCCTGTCATGTTGAGCATGCAATTTTTCCATAACTCTTTTCTAATGGGTTGCATGAGAGCTTGGATGCAAAGTAGCTGCGTAGGGATGGGGAAGATCCTCCAGGAATTGCATTGCATGTGGAAATTAATTTCAGTTCAGCCACTTCAGAACATTTTTTTTGTTTACTTTCCACTGACATGAAATCAGCCGCGATTGCTTCGCACGTGGGATTGGTTAGCCAGTTACATAATGCTTAATAAATCCAAGAGAAATAATGTAAACCACATCACCCACTCTAGGAAGAGTAACAGTACCTCAGCCAGTGTCAGTAACCCACCCGGGCCAGGCTGGGGGGATGAGGGCTTGTGCTGCTGCACAGTAGATGGGATTAGGAAAAACGCTTGTGGCGTGTTTGGAAGCCTTGAAGACAGACAGATTGCCTGGGCAGACCATGTGCCATGGCAAGGGTATATCGAAAAGCAGAGCTCTTACTCCCATGGGGAGGGCAGCTCACCCCATCCCACAGGACAAGGCAGGCATGTGCTCGCTTACCCAGCTCCAGCTGTATCTGCTGTTCGCGTAAGGTATTACTTCACCCTATTAATTTTCCTCTGAGTACTTTGTAAAATCATAACGGCCCTGTAAACAGAAAGAGAAGGATTTGGCAATTAAACTATTTACCACAGATTATTTCCTCAGTGGTGGTGTGGAGGAGAGAGGACACTGCTGAGATGCCAGCACTAGTCCCTGGGGAATGATGAGGAAGGGGCACAATCCAGGACAGGGCTGCCAGACTAAACACAGTACAGTGGTGTCGACTTGCACCCACAAGAGTGGGGTGTGCAGGAAGACGGCAGTGCTAGTACCCCAGCTCTCCCAGGAAAGCTGTCCAACCCATAGGACCATCACCCCAAGCACACTCCACTGCAATGGACCAACTCTTCTCCTTTCCCACATTTCCCTGCCTGCTCTGCTCTACTGCTTTACTTCTAGTCCCAGGGGAGACCTGCTGCCGCCTCCACCTACGCTGCGGTTAAAGACCAGCAGAGGAAAAGCTAGGGATGAAGGGGTTAATTACTACAGGCTCAGCACAAGCCAAGTCTGTAAGTGACTCCCTATTGCTATTTCGAAAAGAGGCTGCCTGGAAAGGGAAAGGAAAAAAAGAAAAAAAGAAAAAAAAAAAGAAAAAAAAAAAAAGAGAGGTTTACTTTACAACCACCATTATTTCATCTGCAGAGTTTATACAATGGAAAATAAAAGCCAGGGTATGCGAAGTCAAATCATTTCTGTTTCATTAATGGTATGGAAATCGTTCTGTTTTTATAGGGGAAAAACAAATGTGAACTTGATGTGTGTGTGCGCGCGCGCGCGCATGCAACTCCCTTCATTGCAAAGGGCAGAGCAGTGAAAGCCAGAAATAAAAAATGACTCAGAGGCCGTAGGATCTATGAGTCAGTTGAGCTGTTGTTGTTTTTAAACACAACCAAGAGCACAATATGGTAGATAATTGCCTGTGCAGCCCTCCGGTCACAGGTGTCCCCACCAGCCTGGCCATCCGGCAGCAGCACGCCTGCTCCCTCTCAGCCCACCCCAGTGGTGGACACCAGCCGGACCCTGCACTGGCACCCAGACCTTCGGGGACCAATCCCAGAGGGATCAAACATGGGTTCGCCCGGCAGGAGTAGTTTTGGGGGGACAGAAAGCAAAATCTGGGACAGGAAACTTGAGATCTCCAGGAGGGGACGCATCTTGCTGCAAGTGGAGAAGGATCCTTGGAGTTGCCCAATTTCATTGTCTTGGGCAAGAACAAGGTGGGCTGTGACAGTGGATGGAGGAGAGAAGCAGTTCTAAGGGCACATGGGAGAGCGTGGGGTTAGGTTCACTCTCCCTGTCCTCACCCACAGGCATAGACAGCAACTGACTGAAATCAAAGAGAAACCCTCTGGCCAAATCCTCCCTGACAAGTGCCAGCCATTGTCTCAGCAGTACTGGCTTTGTTGGGGTGTGACCCTGGGGTTCCACTCTATGAAACGTCCCAATGCCCCAAAAGCAGGGTCATTGTGCTGACGCATAGACAACTTGTGAACAGTACCCAAGGAACACCGGAGATTACCAAAGCAGAAGGAGAGACAATATTCTGCAGAGCTCGTCTCTCCCTGGGGTGAAGTTAGATCATGATGTAATTTAAGCATCTGAAAGAGATTGGAGAAGTCTGCTGGTACAATCCATACCCAATTTACTTTGTAATGGGACTAAGCAGAATTTGCTAAACACTTAATTTAAAGGGATATTTTCACAAAGGAAAAATAAGTGGTGGAATAAGTCAGTTACTAGCCTGTTTGAAGAAGGTCCAAGCAAACCAGAAATGTATACTGCATGTCTTTCTGGCACTAGAAAGTATTGATGTCTAAAGCAATCGAAATCAGCCCTTTTTTATTCACCAGGAAACATTACTGGCTCATATCTTGCTCCATACTGTACTCTGCCAAGTACAGTATCTATTATGCAGGATGATGTGGGACCACATACTTGAGGGCAAAGCCGGGTCTTCTGAACTGAATGCAGCCCAAGAGCTGCTGGGTTTCTTGGGGATTTGGGGACTTGTACCTTTCAGGCACAAAAATTGGGATAATAAGCTTTTTCAGCTCCATTTGGTCTGCTCTACCTCTCCTAAGAAGATGAAGACACAATCTCTGTAAAACATATGGATAGAGAAGAGTGGCTTGGTACTAAAAACCTCTTCGGTTCAACAGCTGAAAGCAGCACCAGATTCCACCACTGGAGAAACAAAACTGTGCTGGAGGAGGCTAAGCTGCATCCAAAATGAGGCACTGGAACAGATTGCCCAAAGAAGTTGTGAATGTACCGTCCCTGGCAGCGTTCAAGGCGAGGTTGGACAGGGCCTTGAGCAACCTGGTCTAGTGTGAGGTGTCCCTGCCCATGGCAGGGGGGTTGGAACTAGATGATCTTAAGGTCCCTTCCAACCCAAACCATTCTGTGATTCTATGAACACCTTGAGGCCTAATTCTGTGGGGGTCCTGCAGCACTGCAGTGAGATCAGGTGCTTTCCGTCAGACCTAGCTCAAGCTGGAGCTGCCTGCAGGAAATCTGAGGCTCTGTTACACAGGTCATGCTAGACAATTGCAATAGGGACTTCTGACCCTACATAGCATCTCCTGAAATCAGGGACACAGGAATTAACCTGACGCAGCCCACTTGTGGCACTAGCGGTTGTTTCATGGAGAAGGCAGCTCGGGAGCAACCTGCCAATGGAGAACACCAAGGTCCTGGTGTTCTCACATGGGTCAGCAAGAGAGTGGAGCCCATCAGCCCTGCTGTTGCTTAAATCTTAAAAACAAGTACTGTGTATAATATAGAAGGAATTTGTTTGTTTTCATAATAATTTTATGAGATGCTCTGTTATTGTGTAGTCATGTCATTAGCCATGAATGAAAGCCCAAGGCAAAGCCTAACCCTAAACTCAGCAGCGGACAAAGGACTTGCCGCTGAGCCCAGGCTCACCCAGGTGGAAAAGCAGGGCTCAGCACAGGTTGGGTTTCCATCAGGGTACCTACCACGGGTTTTCAGGAGCAAAATGGCTGCAGGGTTGAGATGGAGTGCTCCTCAATCCTGTTTTTAGCATGCTGCTGACAAGGAAAGCTGCAGAGCATGGCAGCTAATCTCCCAGGCCTTAGCCTCTCCAAGTGCAAAGCCTGGGGATTACAGGCTGACTGACCTGCACGGAAAAGATGGTGTGGAGAGCTCCCGGAGCTGCTGTACAATCAGCAAACTGGGAAGCCCTCTGCAACTGCTAAGTTAGCATCAGCCCCATCCCTCAGTGCTTACAGAAACACGGGAAAGAGGAGTAGACCTCACTGTAGAGCATTGATGACCTAGAAGTGTTCAGTTTTTCTTTGTCCTTGAAAAATAAAAAGCAATTTAAGGGCAATTTGCTAGTGAAAGATGGACCATAATCTGAAGGTCCTATAATGGAAGTACTATGTGGCAGAGGCCTTGGTCCCCTTCCACCTTGTGAGGAGGAGAGCTGAAGGGATTCAAGTATCTTAATATCTCACACCAATCACCTTTCCTTAAGCCCATCTGGTGTTTAGTTGCCACAAAACAGCATGCTAGAGAGAACATTTGAGAATTAAAACTGCTCATTCTGCCCCACAGCAAAAATGCATTGCCTGCCCTCGCTTTGGCTATGAAGCGATGGAGAAACCTTCCCTGTAATGAACACACTGTGCCTCCACCTCCGTGCACCCCAGGCTTGCTCCTTAGTGATTCACCCTCTTTGAGGACTGCAGTGTACAGACAACTGGAGCCAGAGTTAGGTGGTGGATGACCTACCTGCTCTCTGGGGCTGCATTGGTAGACACGAGCTAAAGAGAGCCCTCTTTATCCCGCTGGGTTCTTACACTGCAGTCACCATTGGCAGCTGAGCATGTGGCAAGTGAGCAAAAAAACTCCTCTGTTGGGAACTGACTGCTTCTGCATCTGCAGCAATGGGATAGGATGAAATTCTCTTGGAGAGCTGTTTTAGATGACTCCTTTATGGGGGAGGAGGATGGATTATTGACTACAGCAGTGGTGCTTCAGTGGGCCTTGCAGGCAGCCAAGCAGAAAGCACGGATGCCCTGAGGACAACGAGAGGCTGAAGGGCTGCCCTAACAGGCATGAAAAAAATCCCGGTGTCCTTGGGTGGTGATATCACCCCTGCTGCTCTTGCAAGAGACTCAGGCACTCTTGGCGTAGTTTTTCCCTTTATTCTTCTACTTGAAAATCATCTCGTATTCTCTCAGTAACCTCTCTGGGGTCCCAGTTATAGATATCAGAAGACTTGATCCCACTCTTGTGCACAAGAGAACAAGCCTTCCTATTGATAGGAAGCCAAGCTCACTGTGAGCCCACCTATCGGTGACTTCAAACCATCTTTCCAACTGTTGTTCCACAGTAACTTTGACTAACTGTACTATTCATTGGCTCACATCACATCCTTATGGCTTCAATTTATTTTTGGAAAACTCAACCCACATTTAATTAGTTTATAGTTTGTTCCAAGTTTTGCTTATCCAGCTTATTTTTTTTTTGGCTTTTTTTTTTTTTTAAGTTTGTATTTTGATGTTTAGCATTTGCCTTGGCAACATCTGGAACCCCTTTATGGAAGTGTATTGTTACATTTACTGCTCGTGCAGCTTTATTAAATCATCCAACTATTAATATTGAAAGTGTTCATCTGGGTCTAGTCAGGGCCAAGATGAGTGATGTGGCAGTTAAATTGTACCTACCAGCTAATGGTTCAAGGACACAAAGTCCTGAAAGAACTTGCAGTGGGCTTTGTGCTCTTCTTTTTAGCTTCCTAGGAGAAGAAGAATCGGGGAAAAAAAGAGATATTCCTGCTCTGATCTTTCTTGCAGAGCAGATAACAGAACTGCAGCCTGAGCTGGTTTAGAACAACTTGTCTCCAAAGAATTTTGTCTGGTTACCAGTATATTTCTGGATCTCGTTTCCATATTTAACTCTTTCATCTGTCCTGGCTTCTTTGCTCCACAGAGCAAATGACTGCCAAGGCAAGATCCCCACCACACACACCAGTACAAAACTGCCAGAGCTGACATTTTGCTCTGGGACCTAAAGCAAATCCTTGAGATAAATAAGTAAATAACATATCCACTACGTGTAAATAACAAACTCCATCACTCTTCTGCACCAGTGACATCTACAACGTGGATTTATACATTTGCTTCTCCTCTGCAAGGCTCCCAAATATCCCTGGGATGATGGTGCTGAGCCCATGGTCCTGCACAAGCATGATATAAGGAATTGATGTGTTGAGCTAAAGGGGCAAAAGAAGAAATATGGCAACACCACTAGAGCACAGAAACCAAGTTACCTTCAATTCTCTGTTCCCACGTACTAACACTGATGGAGTTTGTAGAGCATGGTGGCTGTCACTGTGGATCAGGAGCCTCGTGCATATGCTGGACTTAATTTCTGATCCACCTCCAAAACTTTCATCTTTGAGAGGAGTTTTGCCCAGGATCCTGCAAGTCCTTCCACAGCAGAGTGAGACAGGGAGATGAGGGTAGCTTGTGCTGGCTGCAATTGCTTCAAATCCTGGCTGAAGTCACTATTTCAGTAGCTAACCCTTCAACAGATGGGAAGCATTGGATCTGTTGAGGTCACCCACAAAATCCCTAGGTGTCTCAACAAGACCAGATCAGCACAATGGGCAGGGGGGATGCTGAGCAAGAGGTTGTGGGCAGCATCCTCACTTGCTCTGGTCCTGTCTCCCCCCACTACCTTGCACGACATCCCTGCTGAGATGCATTTTAAGCCTCACATGAGTCATTTAAAGCAAAATTTCCTCCTTTCAGCCTTCAGGTGCAACAGACTTTTCTTCTGCAGCCAGGCTTCCCCTCTGCTGTTAACCTTGGCCCTACATACAAGGCCATGGGAGCTTGTAAATGGTTTATTTCTGTGCGGGCGCCTTCCAGCAGCGATTTACTGCTGTCACATGGAGGGAGGTCTGGGACAACAAGGGAAGTGGAGCAGGCACATGAGATGTTGTCAGAGCAGGCTGTGCGCCCCGGATTTGGGAAGCAGGGAAGTTAAAATGCCCTTTCTGCTATTGGGACAGTATGGGAGTTAAAAAGGGGCCATATGCTTATCCATTGGCCACAGGCAGGTTGCAGATACGATCATGAAGAATGCAGGAGGTGCTGCAGATTGCCCACGCAGGGTGTGCTCCTGTATCAGCAGAGCCTTGCTTGCAGCAGTGAGGCTTTGCAAGCCACAGACAGGGATCTTGCAATTCGTTTCTTTTTCAAACTAACACTGGTGATGGAAAACCCCTGCGATGGCTGTTGCAGCACAGTGACCCATGACTGTCCCTTTCACACAGGTTGGGAGCACCCAGTGCTGGTGGACTGCAGCAGTAGAGAAGCACAGATGATCCAAGCCCTCAAAAAATTAATTGCCATAGCTCAGTTTCCTATCAGAAAGCTAAAATTTATAAATATATATTTCAACATAAGCAACTTAGTAGCTTCTTTTTCTATATGTATATGTAGAAAAAGACTTTTAGTAGTCTTAAAACAGGAAGTTTAAATTTAGCTGGGATTTATCCCTTAACTGAGCATAGTTCATTCAGCCTTTGTATAAAAATAGAGATAATTTTATGCCCATGAGATACATGCAGAGCAGCTCCACACAGGCAGCAGTTGTTCCTGACACTGCAGCCAGATCTGGCACTGTAGGGGCAGGAGAGCATCTCATGCTGGGCCAGGACAGAGAAGGCAGCAAAGCGCTGCAGGGAGCAGCCCCTGTTGCCCCAGAGCTCAGGAAGTCTCAGCCCATGGTTTATTGCCAAAAACACAGATGCCTGGGGAGCGGGTGGCAAACATGTTTCCTGGCTTGGGCTCATTGAAGAGGCAGA
>NW_009939401.1:63709-71453 GCF_000696875.1 Nestor notabilis | reverse complement strand
AGAGGGAGGAGGAGGAGGCAGCAGCAGAGAAGGAAGCTGCCACAGCCTGGTCATGCATTCCCCCGGGGAATGGAATAAATAAAGTCTTCAGGCACGCAGAGAACTGGAGATGTCCCTTTTGAGACATGGCACGCACTCAGGATGAGGGGAGGCACCGATTCAGCTTAGGTTGTAGAGGAAGAAATAAACTTCCCATTGATGATGAATAGTACAGGAAACACAGTGGGAAAACGTGGTTCTTTGTGGCTTCCCAGGCTCTGCAAACTCTCATCCATCAGGACCTGCCTCCGCACTGCCAGCATCCCTCTATCTCCTCTAGGCTTTGGCATAATCTAAAGTACATTTGATCGAGCAATGGAGCAAAATTAAAGCTATAAAAAATATGGTCAATTCGGGCTTCTTCACCACTAGCCGCGCAAATTGCTGAGAATAGTGGTTATTTTTGCCCACTCCAGGCAAGCATGGCCACGCTCACCCTCCACCATCTCTCTGTCCCTGCAGCCTGCAGCGCCAGCGCTCGCCGCAGCCTGAAGACCAACCTGTGCAAGTGGTGTGACTCCACGCCACCGGCCTGCGAGGAGAAAGTGTGCTACAGCAACTGCAACCTCAACTCCTACTGCGAGGACCCCTACGAGATCTGCGTGGCCATATGGTAAGTGGCAATGCCCTTGTTCAGGTGGGACACAGGGGAAAAAGGTGTTTGCTGGACAGCAACTCATGGGAACACACATGTATGTACACCTACACTTGAATTATTGCCTAATCAAATAATTCAGGAGTTTCTCTTCCTCCCTCTTTGACTCCATTGTAATTAAAACTACAATTCACAGTAAAAAAAAAAATACTTGGTCTGCCTTATTAGTACTAGTTTATTTTCTAAATAAATTAAGCATTTAAGTGCCTGACACGAAGTGTGGCAAGTTTGGCCTAGGACCTCTAAGCCCCCATAAACCCCTGAATTTAGATTTACAAGCTGAACCCAAGGGCAAAACCAGCATCCCTGACCCTCAAACCCATGAAGTCCTCCTGCATCAGGCTGGTGAAACCCTGGTTCATGTGCAGGGGTGCAGCCAATACTGTCTCCATCCAGCGCATGGACGTCTGAGCTGGTACCAAACTGGGTTTAACCCACTGGGTTTTGCTCACCTCCTTCCCATCCCCTGGGAAAAGCTCTTTTCTGCTTCTGCAGGAGATGCCTGGGGGGAAACGCAGCCTTGCCTTTCAGGCCACACATCTGCCACATCGTTTGGCCCAGAAAAGAGCCTCCCCCAGCTTTTTCGTCCCCATAAACAAAACAAAGAAACACCCATTTGGGGTCTGCCCAGAGTGATTTCCCTCCTCTTCCCCTTTTAATTTGGCTGCCAAAGCGAAAGCCAGCCAAGCACTTATCGCTAGGCTTTATCTCAACCTGCTAATTAGCATGAATGCTGTATGCTCCACTTCCAGTAGGAGTTTGCCTCAACATAATTGTTGCATTATGGACTTTAAAAGAAAACAAATCACAAACCCAACAAGAAACCCAAACAAACAAACAAACAAAATCCACCCCCTGCCCTAAATTCCCCTACCACCTTAAATCCTCAGTAGGCAATCCAGCGTCTCGCTGGGTTTTCTCATGGACAGCCTACATGTGCAGGAAAAAGCAAGACCCACGCAGCGTAAATCCCCACACCAGGGAAGCAATCCCACTGCAGAGGATGGGGCTGCACTGTGCATCGTGTATTGGATGGGGCGAGGCAGCTGTGGGGTCACAAATCGCCTGCCAGCCCCGCAACCTCCTCCCAGCATCTCCCACTCCACCCTAAGATCAAGATCCCTGCAGTCAGGGCTCACCTCCAGGCCAGCCTTGCTGCTCGTTGCTCACTTGCAGAGGCATATTTGGATCATATGAACTTGTCCTCCATGGATATCAGAGTCACAGGCTCCATGTGCTCACGTCCTCCAGTGTGCCCAGCCTGGGCAGCCCACAGAGGAGGTGCTGGAGGTTCCTCTGGCAAATTATCTGGGAACCCCAAGAAAATGCGAGGAGCACTGAAACTGTGGGACTTCATCAGTGACAGGATGACAAACCAGGGTTCTTCCCTCAGCTCTTATGGCTGATTTCCTAGCTGACCTAAGAGGCATCATGAAACCTCTCCATACCTTCACCTTTCTGCTTTGCACCACTAGGTTGGGAAGCAGGGGCTGTCCCTTGAAAAGTAACTAATGGTTGTAATTTCCTTTGAGCATCCCCAGGAGTAGCTGCAATGCTTGCCAGCTGCCCATAGGCCCTGTAGGGCCTGTCATTCCCAATCACTTGTCCTCGCCCCGGGGCTGACCTGCAAACCTAGCCAGCGCTGGGTTATCCTGCCTCCTCTGGGGAAGGCTCCAGAAACAAGGGTCAGACCCTAGCGCTCTGCTCTTAGTTCTTAATTAGGTCTTACTTACCCACTGGCTCTACAAGGCAGGTGCTGATCCTCCCCTTAGGAGAAGTGCCACATCGTGGGTTGCATTTCCTGATAGTGCTGGCAGGGCAGGAGCCACATATCCCTGGGCTGCACAGCATGCCTTGCACGCCATGCCAGCAGCCCACTCTAGCTCCAATCTGGCCCTCCAAGGGTGAGAGGCTCCATTGCAACACCAACTGCTTCCTAATCCCATTTCCAAGCTCCAGCTCCTTTCAAACACTACCATCTGCCCCACAAAATGATATTCTTGAGTCTACCTGGGCACCCCAGTTTTTGAGGATCACTTTCCTCACCCAGCTTGGTTAACAGTGGGTGGAGATGAAGCCACGGGTCCAGCAAGGACAACTCCACCATACATCAAAAGAAGAGATCTACCAGCACTGTGGATGTGCCGGTGCTGGATCCTCTAGCCAAGCTGCCTCACCAACATCGTTGACCAGTGTTGACTGAATCCACTGGGAGAGCTGAGGTTTTCCAGCAAAACAAGCACCTTGTGCTTGAGGAGTCAGATGACAACCAGAGCCAAATCCATCCTTTTGCTCTACATGTGTCACTTTTCCACGGCTTTCATGGGAGCCCAATCTAGGTGCTGTTGAGCAAAAACTGTGGCATGCGAGAAGGACATAACCTGGCTGCTGAGCATTGTTGGTTAAAAAAAGCTCTAAGGACATCGGTACTATGGAGCTAGGCCTGATGCTATGAGCCACATTTCAGTGAGTAACTGGAATTTCATTAATGAGATATTTTGGTAATAAGCCTTGAAATAGTTCACCTGTTCTCACTGTGTTTGCTGAGTGCTTGTGCACAGTTGAATGCAACGCAAGCACTGGGGTATTTCGCATCTTCACTTCAGAAAGGGAAAAATCTCTTCAGAAGTCTTCACCCTGCCACCTCTGTCTCTCACCTGATGGGAGAGATGTCTTGGTCTTCCCTGGGTGATGTTATGACCATCTCTGACACAGAGGGTGTTAGATGGACCTGAAGAAAATATCAGTGATTAAAAAAAAGGGGGGGGGAGGGAGGGAAACCCAGCAGGTCTGTCCTTTCTGTTTGAAACAATGAACAAATTCCCTAGAAGTGTCAAGAAATTACATTTTTACCTGCCTCTAAATTACCTAAATGGAAATAGGAGGCGCTAAGGTTTATTTGTATCCGCAGTGCTCCTCTGCCCCAGACACCGTGAGGACCGGGACATCACCAGGTTTCATTTGTACTTGCTCAGTGTCTTAAGCCATGGCATAAACGCAGACAGAGCCCCGTGGTCAGGGAGTTGTGTTGCCTTCACATTATAATTTGGTAGCACAAAAGGTCAAGCCATTTCTAGAAATAGCCCCGACCAGTGACTGAAGGGCTGTACTGCTGCAGGTTGCTGGAGGCAAATGGTCCTGCAATGACAGGGCGTGACAACCAGCAATTAGCCCAGAGAGAGCCTGGGGGATGCGATGGCTCTTAGCCGCCCCACCTGCACACACAGGTTGAAAGCAGCAGGAGGGAGTCAAGCAGTCACTGGTAAACAGGCATTTTGGCCCCCACATCTCCCCTGTACAAGTGAAATTTGGGCCAGCCCTTGCTGAGGCAGAGACGTTATGGCTTGTATTGCAGCAGAAGTGACGTACAAGGTGGGACCCTCATTTTGGAGGGTTCCCTTAGGATCATACAGCCCCAAACCTGCCGGCCTAGCAGCTGGTGCTAGTAAAAGAGGAATTTTGCCCCAGATCCCACACAGGGCACTCAGCCTTAGGATTGGCACTACTCAATCCAAGGCACAGTTATGAACTCTTGAATTATCTACTGGAAACAATCAGAGCTTCTGGCTCACATCTTACTTTTGGCACTTGCTAAACATTTCTCTTTTTGCTGTTTGGAGAAGACAAAAAGCTTTAACAAAGCCCCTCCAAAGCATGCGTAATTAGAACTATACCAGAGCCACTGCAAATAAGTCATTCCCTACGCACATTTGCTTAATACAAATGATCTTAAACCCAGGTTTAAGACGGCATGCAGGTGACACAAAGGCTGACCAGCAAGACTAACGCTTTGTTGGTTCTTTTGGCACATACAGGAGACAGGACAATGAGAGCATCAGGATCAGCACACTCTGCCACAACCCCCACCGCCCCATCGAAAACCTCATGGTCCCCAACTACAACACCTCGCGCTGCATCATGACCCATCAGCCCAGCGAGGATGGGATCATCTACATCTGTGGCTGCGTGGACGAGCAGGAGTGCAACGATAAACTCATCTTTGAGAACCACACCAATGGTGAGCACTTTTAGTAAATGTTATTTATGGGGGGAGAACCACCCAATGTTAATGACCACCTGTATTTCCAACAGAGTAGGAGATGTGGTGCCAGAAGGAGCTCTTTCACAATTTTCTTTGACCCCCCTTATAAAAGCTAGGTAAAATTTTTACCCCGTTACTGAGCCCAGTATTTTTGATGTGGCTAAACCATCCCTTGCAGCAATGCCTCCAACCTTGGTCTGGAAACATCAGGTGATGGAAAATCCACCCTATCTCTCGGTAGGCTCTGCCTTTCAGTCCAAGGCAAATCAACTGGGGAACCTGAAACCTGACGCAGCCCAGAGTGAGTCAATGCTCTGAAAGCTTTAAATAATCCTGTTGGAGCAAACCCTGCCCGGCACACCCAAGGGAACTGCTGGCGTCCACCATGGCTGCAACCCAAAAAGGTGGCCAGCACCACCGCGGTGCTGCACACACACATGAGCATGGCCTGGCACACCCGTAGATGCTTTTGCAGATGGGCTGGGGATCCAACAGGAGCTGTAAATCCACAGGAGGGAAAACTAAGAGGCAGTTAGTTTCTTTACCTTAGGAGGGTCGTATACTTTGGAAATGCTTCCAGCAAGATCCTGAGCCTGTGGGGGCTTGTCCAAACCTCCTTAACTCCAAATGGATGAGGTTTATCCAAGTGCTCATCAAGAATCTGACCTGTAATAAAAGCAAAGTGAAACCCCTCCAATTTTCCATAATTACAGAACAACGAGATGCTGAAACTGAGCCTAAGCAGACCCTGCAAGTCCGCAGCATAGCTTGTCCTGCAACGCAAGGGAAAAAGTAAAAATCACATAAAATGCAAATTCTCAGAACAAACAAGCCATTTTTAATGCAGGCAAATGATGCTAAATTTGGCAGTTCTTTGCTGCTTCCTGAGCCAAACATAACAGGTACACACACTTCTGTGGAGAGATAGTCAAATCCCGGGGCTGATGCTGGGATATGTAATTTCACACAAAAATGCCACCCCCTCCAAAGGCTTCCACAAACAGCCACCTCCTGCCAGCCAGCACGCAAAGTGCTGCGAGAGCAGCGCGGGCCTTAAACCATTATCTCCTCTTGGTGTGGTTTGTGGGGCCAGCTTGGCAAGCCCCATGCTCAGAGACCCCAGTGTTTATATCCTTTTCGTCTGCTTTAAGGGATGGTTTGCATTTTAAATATTAACTTAGGGTCATCTTCAATGGTATAGACGACTGCTGAGCAGAGAAATACCTAATACAGATGAGCACTTCTCTGGCAGCTGAAGCAGGTAGATTGTTTTCCCATTTCTCTATTTCTTAAGCCCTCCTTCCAGGTTTGGGCTGCTGGGTGGCTCTGCCCTAGCACCAGGGCTCAGGGGACCCCACCAGAACTTAGAGACCATCCTAATGAGCATGCCAAGGCACTATTTCCTAAAGCCGTGCAAGCAGAAGCCTGGTGGACGCCTTGGGAAGATGATGGGTAGGGTTGAGCACACAGAATCCCTTGCAGCAACTCAGCCTGGGTCCATCTCCCCTCAGCAGGGATGGAAAAACCCATGCAGCAGTGCTCAACAAGGTGTGGGTTTCTAGACCCGTAGTTATCACCAGAACAGCTATATTTGCTCTCTGTGAAAGGGGTCAAGCCATGCTGCAACCCCTCCATATCAAAAGGCTTGCATCAGGAAGGAGCATCCTCACGAAGGAATTTGCTGAAGTTGTGTTAACTTCCCGTTTTCAGGACTCATGCACGCAACTCTCTTAAAAACATCTCCTCTTTCTTTAGAGTTTCAAAGATGGGATCTTAAGCATCGGGTAAATCCATTGAAGCAGTAGGTGATATCCAGGCATAACACTTTCCAAGATAAACATATTCCCGAGTTAGTTATTGATTTATATCAGTTTAGGGTGATCTTGTGGTTTAAACCTGATGCCTGTTTTAGAAACGCTTTCACAGCCTTGCAGAAATTAGCTGTAGCACATTTTTTTGAAATTTGCCAAGGAAAATAGCAAAATGCTCTGTTTTTCCAGAACCTGAATTATGATCTGCACACACTGAGGTCAAGCAGCGAGAGTTTTGCTTATGGAATGATTCTTATCCCTCTTCCCCTGGGTTATTATACTTGGCAGAAAAACCTCTGACTAAGATTTTACTTGAATATCTCTACTGAAGTCAGCATGTTTATTCCAGGAATCGCGAACATCAAAAGACTGAACAATTATATGTTGTGTGAGGGTTATGGCTTTGTGTGTGCGTGTCTGTCCGTCCCCATCCCCCCCTCCCCTGCAATGATCTGAAGGCTGACAGGGGTTTAAAAGAAATGAAACAAAAGCAGCCATGCCGGGTCGGTTCACAGGGGTTGGTGTTGTAATTTGGCAAGGAAGGAGATGCCAACACTGGCAGACAGCACTGCAATGATGCTCCTTAAGGTCCTTTCCAACCCTAACTATTCTATGAGTCTATGAAAGCACCCCATGTTGCCCTGGCCTTGGTGGTCCTGCACGCTGCCCAGGCCCCAGCGTTCCCCCTGGCTCTCTGTGCACCACAGGTGTCCAGCAAGGCTCCAGCCCCAAACTTCTCATAGATTTGCTCTGTTTGAGCCTTCCTTCAGCTTTATCACTTTTATTGCTGCCCCAGCTCCCCTCAGTCTGAGCACAAGCATCATTTGGGAGCCACCAAAAGGCAACCAAGCCATTTTGACGGTAGCAGCAGGGTCTCACATGCTGCATTGCCCAACCAAAGCAATGCTGGCCTGCATCCCGCCCTTCACTTGATAAACAGAGCTAAATTTGCAACCTAACTGCCTGCAGCTGGGTTCTTTGCCAGGATGGGGTTTGTGTGCAGCGTGCATTGTGGCCCTGCAAAGGGCTGCGCTTCAGTAACGGCTTCACGTATTTTCCTCCTCCACATGATGAAAATGAGTCGTTGCAGACCCACGGTGGCAGCGTCCTCACCTTTGCTCTCCCCCTCCCCGCAGGCTACTCCATGCTGCAGAGCAAAGAGGTGATCCCGGTGGCTGCCATCAGCCTCCTGCCCCC
>NW_009939401.1:34431-63603 GCF_000696875.1 Nestor notabilis | reverse complement strand
GGGCCGGCCGCCGGCACTGCCGGAGGCAGGGAGGTCTGCCGAGCGGGAGGAGAAGCTGTCTGTGCTGACGGATGAGAGCCCAACCAGCGCCAACCCCACCTGCGCCAGCAGCCGCCCCGCTGAGCTGCTCCCCATCGAGCTGGACGAGATGGTGGGCAAAGGGCAGTTCGCAGAGGTGTGGAGGGCCAAGCTGAGCCACAGCCGCTCGGGGCATGACGAGACGGTGGCCGTGAAGATCTTCCCCTGCGAGGAGTACTCCTCCTGGAAGAACGAGAGCCAGATCTTCACCGACACCAGCCTCAAGCACGACAGTGTCCTGCGGTTCCTCACCGCTGAGGACCGCGGCACGGGGCCCCGCCGGGAGTACTGGCTCATCACCGCTTACCACAGCCGGGGCAACCTCAGGGACTACCTCTCCCGCCACATCCTGAGCTGGATGGACCTGCAGAAGATGGCAGGCTCCCTGGTGAGCGGGGTGGCCCACCTCCACAGCGACTACACCGCCTGTGGCAGGCCGAAAATCCCCATCGCCCACAGGGACATCAAAAGCACAAACGTGCTGGTGAAGAACGAGCAGGAGTGCGTGCTCTGCGACTTCGGCATCGCCATACGCCTTGACCCTTCCCTGACGGTGGATGACTTTGCCAACAGCGGGCAGGCAAGTACGGTCCCCTGGAGGAGACCCTTTGCAAAGTACCCCTGGTCACCCTGTGGCCGAAGTCCTTGCCCACCCCTCCTAATGCCTCTCTCCTCTTTACGGGCAGGTGGGCACCGCCAGGTACATGGCCCCGGAGGTCCTGGAGTCCAGGGTGAACCTGGAAGACTTGGAGTCCTTCAAGCAGATGGATGTCTACTCCATGGCCCTTGTTCTGTGGGAAATGGCCTCCAGATGTGAAGTGGTAGGAGGTAGGAGCATCACACTGGGGTTTCCACGCACCTTTTTGCTCCCTTCCTCCTCATACAGGGATGTGGCTCACTCCCACATCCCTGCCAATGGCATAGGACCTGGTTTGGGATGGCTCAGGTCTCTGCAGGGCTTCTAAGAGCTGACGGCAGATCCTCCCCCATAGCTGCCTTCCCTGTGTGCCGTGGCTCCAGGCAGCCAGCTCAGTGGCCAAGGAACAGGATGGGACCCCAGGGGGTCATCTGGTCCAGCCCCTGGCTCAGAGCTGGCCATCCACCAAGTGACATCTGAGCCAGTGCCGGCAATGCAAACCAAACCAAGCAGGAGGAGCCAAAGGTGCCTCCCCCTCCCCAGCCACAAGCACTTTTCTTTCACACAGTGCAAGAGTTTATGTTGCAACAGGGACTCACAACCCCCAATCTCTGACAGAGCCACAGAATTTGTGTCTGAAATCACATGTAGCAAAACATTTAACTAACTGCCCTGCTGTTAGCCCCCACCTGCCCTTCTGCCTGCTCCCCTCTTTCCTTTTTAGCTCTCGTCAGTTCCTTTCCTACCCCATCTACTCGGAATACAGGCCCACGGAGCTGCAAGAAGCTGCAGACCCTGGGAAGAAAGCTGTCCCAACTGCCCTGCAAGCCCCACGCTTTGCAGTGAGAGACCCTTGCCTGGCTCAGATACCCTGTGCATCCTTTGCTCCTCAGCCAGCATCCCAGGCCATCCCTCTTATTTTACCTGCATTTGCAGCATGGCAGGGGCTGGCAGAAACCAGGGTGGCCTCTCATGTCTGCAACAGGGAGTTTCTCCATGGCCTCCCAAGACATGGGGTTGCTCTTCTGGAAGGGCCATTTCTCCTCTAGCTTGATAAAAGGCCCACCGCAGGAATCCAGATGCTGGTACCGTAGTCACCTCTCCCATCTTTCACCAGCACATTTCTCCTGCTCAAAATATGTCTCACCCAAAGACAGACCAAGTCCTTTGTAGTGCGACTCTTGGGCTCAGGAAGGTGGTCAGATGCTTCCTCGATCCTGTACCTGAAAACAAACTCCACATGAAAACCCAGCACTATGTTTCTATGTTCAAATTCTAAATTGTTTCCAGATCTGTTTATTTTTGCAGACTGATAAAACCAAATTTATTCTCATCCGGTCACCCTACCAAAGCAAAGCAGTGAATCCATTAAAAACATCCTGTAACGTGGATGTTGCTTCCTTGCAGAGGTAAAGAATTATGAGCTGCCTTTTGGGTCAAAAGTCCAGGAGCAGCCCTGCGTGGACACCATGAGGGACATCGTGCTGCATGGCAGAGGGCGACCCGAGATCCCAAGCAGCTGGCTGGTGCATCAGGTAAGCTGGGACTAGCTGGTTCAGGAAAGAGCAGCCCACATTGTCCCACCTCAGTAAACCAGCCTGAAAAACGATTAAAGTTGTAACCAAAGCAAAGGTGGCCAAAACTCCTGGGCCCCACTTCCAGCTCCATTTTGGCTTGCCTACATAAGCCCTACTAGACCCATTTCCCTGGGGTATAAAAGACACCAGCCACGGGTACAGCAAAATTTACTGATCAATAGCATGATCAGGAAGTGTTATGAATGCCAAGTAATGTTATTCAGTTATCTTGAAAAGAACAGCAAAATGGAGCTCTTTGGTGAAGGCTCTTCTCATGACAGAGTGAATCACTTCCATCTACCCCACTTCTCCCCTAAGAACCGTATCCAGAAAGCTCTAGCTCAGAAATCATGCAGTCCCTTCACACACAGCCATTTCCCAGCAGGGACAGAGTGGAAGAAGGGGCATCCAGCCTTCTGCCTGCTTGTGCTTGACTGGGGAGGTTTCAAGCTCAAGCTCATATGAGGTTGTGACTTGGCATGTGAGAAGAAGAAAGACTTCCACTTCTACAAGGAAAGGCAAAATAGGAAGCATCTCTCTCGAGTGAAATAACCAGGAAACACATACAAAGCTAAGAGCAGGGAACCTGCTAGGCTCAAGTCTTGCCAAGAGGAAGTCTTTCACCAGCCTCCAGAAGCTCTGAAAGCAAAGTGTTTCAGCACAGAAAGCATAATCCAGTGCTCTAGAGCAAAAATACTTCAGCAACGAGATGGGCTCTGGTAAAACCATCCACAAGCACACCCAGACCAACCAGCTCCAGAAACATAGCTACCTCCTGGCTCTCTTCCCCAGGTCCGGTACTTTCTTCCAACCGTTTGGGACACAGGGGTAACAGGCACACTGACCACGATTTTCAAATCTTCCCGACTTTGGTACTTCTTAAATTTCATGTCTTGTGGAAATACACCATCCACTAATTATCAATTCAGTCCATCTGAAAAACAAGCTGAAACACTGAGCCTGCTGGCTCACAGAGCCTTGCAGCATTCAGTGCTTCATTTTGCGGTATCCACCCGTAGAACAGGCTGCTGCTGCTGCTTCCACTCCGCCTGGCATTTCAAAAGGAAACATATAACTTCATGATCATAGGAGGCCATGTGTTCCCTACAATACCTCCTCTCAAAACTGTGTTTGTCCCACAGCTGACCTGACTGACTAAAGCTGCAAACAGTATCAAATGCATCTGAGGTTTCTGCTGGGCCACCGGTGAGTTTATCAGTCAGCGAGTCCATTTCTGAAGTTCACTTGACCTTTTCCATTGATGAAGGCAAATACAGGAACTTCAATCAGCACTGCTACATGTTTGAGGCCTTTCACCTCCCAAGACCTCTGATAAACTTTGAAACCACAGGGAAAATATAGGGCCTGGGTTGTCAAAACTCACATTCTGATAGTGCCTGACCATAACTGCACCATTTGTTGAGCTGAAGAAAGGCTGACTGCAACCACCTCTGAGAAATAATGTTGCTGTAGTTGGCTTGGTGTAGCACATAAACAGAGCAAGGCTTTAAGGTACTAACTTTCATTAGACCACCCGATGTTCACTGGGGAAGAGGAACAGAAAAGCCACATTGTGTTCCTGAAAACTTGCCTCTGACTAATCTTGGGTGATCTAACAAATATCTCCTTACAACCCTGTCTTTATGAAGTTTTCCGGGCATTTTGCAACCAGTCTCCCCAGGATCAGGCATGGGGCAGCACCATCTGCTGGGAAGCAGCAGAAAGCACCGGTTTGTGCCACTCCTGGGGTCAATGACTTCATGTGGGAGGGAGCATTGGGTGACACCAAGAAAGGGTGACAAATTGCTCACCTGAACAGGAAGCTCCCATAGATGTTCACACCAACAAAAATAAGTTTGATGCAGAGCTCCAAACACTAGCTCCACATTTCAACCACCAGGATCACTCTCAACCAGATGAGGACCTACATTGTTGGCCATGGTTTAAGATTTTCAGCAATCATAAGCATTAATCCCCGGACAGAGCTGACTCTCCCATCAGCAGCTCCAGGGCAACTGTGTGCAAGGCTGCACAATAAAACCAACTGAAGAAATGTACCTCCAAAGCTCCCCCAGATAACCTACGAACACCTTAAGCCCACGCTTCTACCTCACTTCCCACCCCACCCCACTGAAATAAAAAAACCAAAAAGTGGTTATTTAGGCCAGGTTAAGTTCCTGGATCTGGTTCATGAAACAGCTGAATAGACTCTTGTACTGGCACAACCTAAGGGCTGCTGCAGGACAAGAAGGAGCAGTGGGAGCTTAAGTCAATATTGCCACTAAAAATACACTTGTAAAACCCAGCATTCTTTGGAATGTTGGAAAATCTGAGATATCAAATATAAAATTCAAACCAAGTCCTTTTTGTGAGCAGATCAAGATGTCCCAGTTGTACCATTCAAAAGAGCATTGTTGCTACTTACAAGGTAAACTGGAAATAAATGTCATGATTTCTGGGCAAAATAAGCAGAGGAAATCTAATGACTAAACCATATGACAGTGCCATGTTCTGTTTGAGAAAAGGCTTATTTTAAAAGCTTCAGCTGATCTAGCTCATTTTTGCATGTTAATCAATTATCCTCAAATCCTTCCAACTAAGCTAATAAAAGAGTGACGCAAGATGTACTGAAACACACCATCTGTCAGTTTTACTGCATAATCCTGTTCTCCCTAATCCATGTCCATCATGGCAGACTTAGTACAGTGACCCTCAGCAGAAAGCAGCGAGTTCAGAGTAAAGTGCAGAAGGACAGGTGAGACCAACAGTACATCTCTGTAGGACTTGCATTTTTCTCTTGTGTTGGTCCACATGGGACTTTTAGGTTGTCTTAATTGCAAATGAAGAAATACACAAAAACCACTGAATACCTTGAAGCTTTGTTTAGAATAATGATTTTACCATTGTGTTGCAAACCTGGTTGACAATGATGCAAAAAGCAGTGGCACATGGTAGGAATTATATAGGCAAAGGAAGGTTCAGCATAGCAGTGTTTGTAAGAGTGGGAAAATAACATCTGAATATTGCCATTTTGCTTCTAAGCCCAAAATATTGGCACTCCCTTCAAAGAACAACACAGTTGAAAGAAAGTATATTACTGGAAGACATAACCATTGTAACTGAGAGGAACTGAATGTGTTCTGGAGCATACTGAGAAGTATCCAATCCCACCTAAACCAAGACACTATTTGTGGTGAAAAATCCAAAGTTCAGCTGCACACTGCAATGAGTATTTGTCACAGTGCACCCTTTCAGAAAGCTGCTAAAATGAGATGTCATGTTGAAGTTTAATTCCAAACTTGCCCTCCCCCCCCAAACCTCCCCATCCATCCAGATGTAAGAGCCAGGGCACAGGTTTGAAACCCAGAGACCTGGGCTCTGGTGCCAGCCTGCAGGTCTCCTTTCCTGTACTTCCCGATTTTAGGATGCTCTGATCTGAACAGGCAAGGCTGAGGCTGAAGCGTCTACTTCCTTCCAGCCCCTACTGAAGTCTCACAGTTCATACAGACCAGCTTCCGGGAAATATTTCCAGGGAGTGTGGGAAATGCTTGGGAGTGGATCCCAGGTGAGCCAAGGCTGCTGCCCTAACACTGGCTGTGCCAGTAACGGGGCAAGCACCAGCGCCCACCACAACTTACCAAAGCTGTTTCCTCTTGCGCTTAAACTTGGCCCAAAAAAGCTTTCCTGCAGGAAGCTGTCAAAAGCATGGTAAACCACTGCTGTTACATTAGATCAGCTTCCAGCTTCTCTTCCTCCTTGCCTTCAGATCTTAATTTCAGCCCTTCTAACTGCAGGGAATGCGCTTCCTGTGCGACACCATCACAGAGTGCTGGGACCACGACCCCGAGGCTCGCCTCACCGCCCACTGCGTGGCCGAGCGCTTCAACCTGATGGCACAGATGGATTGCGACGATATCCTCAACAACAACACGGACAACGAGGCCAGCAAAACAGCTTCTCCAGGTGGGGAGCACCAGGACAGTGACAGCAGCAGAAACACACAGTGACACAGCAGGCAAAAAGCCTCATCACGAGAAACAAGAGGATAAGCGAGAAGCACTTAGCTCATCAGAAAAAACCTTGCTCCATTTTTCAAAATGGAACCAAGATCTAGTACATAACTTATTTATAAGATCTGTTTCCTCCCACAGATACGTGAACTGTGGAGTCAATACTTTGGTTGAAGTGCAACATTATATATGAACTGATTTTGTACTTACGTTAAATGTATAATGATGCAAAGCATTCCTTTTATTATTTTTTAAAATAATAATGTTTAATCTTTTACTAATAAGCTCCAGAATTCCATGTCTATCTTTTGAAGTCCTTCCACATTGCCATCGTAAGTTTATCTTCTAACTGCTTATTCTGCAGAGATCAAGAAAACTGTATATTTTCCTTTTTTAATGGCCTCCACACTCACTATAAAAAACAATAATCTGTTGTAGCGACATAAAAAAAAAAAGTCATCTTGAGATGTTACACACCCTCAGTGGAAAAAATGCTGGCACCCAAGAAAATTACTCATTGATCAGGCAGTCCCTAATATGGTATAATGATAGCCAATAATCTAGTTTGCAAAAGCCTGATTTGCTGCAACTCCAAGACACCTTTTTCACTGGGGAGTTCCTGGGTGTACTTGATAGTTCAAGTCAGGCATGAAGTTTCTTTGACAGAAAAAAACCCACCAGTGTAGGCACCAAGAAGTCTCCATGCAGGACATCTAGACAGCTCTTTCTCCGTAACAGTCCACTTTCCAGCCACTGTTACGCAACAGATTTGTGCCACAGCAATAGTGTCAGCATAAACATGTCGGCTAATTCTTCTTGTAACTCTTACGCACCCCTCTGCTGTGTTATCAACCCAAAGAGACACAACCAGGCTGAACCTGGAGCTTCAGTCCCGTAACCACCAGACCAAGCCAGGCTGCCTCTGCAATGGAAAGGCAATTAAGGAAAGGTAAGTCCTACCTCACTCTTGAACCTGGGCACTGAGCAAACTTTAATCCCTCCACCCTTGGGAGCAGAAGGTAACAAAAACCTTACCTGCTGCTAAGCCCATACCTGATACTCACCTACACAGAGGTATATCTTCCAGGATTGCATCAGAGAGGAACACTTTGCTTGCCAGCATGCAGCTGAGTGGATCAACCTTACAAGAGAGGGGACGGAAGGCTGTTTTGGTTTTCCAAAATGCGCAGCTATGACAGTACCAGTCCATACAAACTACTTTTCTCTTGCTATTGTTTCCTCTTCTTTGGACCATTTCCACAGCTCCTAACCTACCAGCCTGTAACAAAAATGCCTCTAAACCCTTCGTAGAAGGATGGAAGGAGAATGCATTAGGTTGCATCAAATCTAAATAATAAAAGCTTACTTCAGCTACCAGGTATAAGTCTCCACCCGCAACTGTGACCATACCTTTTACTCTCACCAATCCACTTGGCTGCTACCTCCTGTCATCTTAGGATTTTCCCTTTTCTCTTGCAGCTTATCCTCCCCAGTTCACCATAAACACACCCTTTCCCCCCACCTGACTTCAGTCTCATTTCTTTAATATATTAACCACTGCTCTACTGTATGTATACCCGAGAGAAACAGAGAGCATGGGGCAGCCTTTCTGACATGCAGATAAACTATGGGAACATACCAAAATCCCCCTGGGCTGTCCAATCTTTCCTTCCCGTGCAGAATTTCACCTACCAAGTTTTGCACTAAGTTGTTTGGATACAACACTGATTAATATTTACTTGATCTTCAAAGTTCAACTCAAGAAGCTTTGAAAGACACTCTGACGTGTTCTTCCCACAGGTGACTGGGTCCAGAGGGGGATAAGCACATGCAAACTAGACATTGAAGGCTGAATCTCCGATTCCGATAGCTAAAATCTGAATTCTCCTGGGGAGACAGACGCTTTATGCTAGGCTTGGCAGTTTATGCTGTCAATATACTGAAAACCTTCTCACTTTATTCCCCTCCCCATGCCTAAAATCTTGAACGCTCCAATCCATATATTGCATTTTTTTCCATGAAAACCAAGTCCAGAGTCAATCTTTTAGGATTATACACTGAATGCCTGTGTTAAATAGAAGTGACTTGTCACACACTCAGTTTTCCATGATCAGCAAGGTATGCAGCACTTCTGAAGAAAGCCACTTTATTTAACCTCCAAGATTTGTTTTTAACTCAGAGAGTCTAAAACCACAGAGATCAATACGAATTTTGCTCTTAGCTTCAGTGGAGCCCAATCAAACCAAAAAGACAGGGGGGAACATAAGGTGAAATCCTACATTTGCCACGCTCCTCGTTGAATACACTGTGGTTCTAGCAAATATCTACATAGGAAGCAGCAGTGAGCCCTTCTCTTCACTCCAGAAGGCACAAGATGGAAACAACAGCAGTTATGCGAGAGAATCGAAATCTGGTCAGAGTTAAAAATACCTCCATTAGTCCACAGCATGCTTGCAATTCTCAGAAGAATCACATAAATGTCTTACAATTTAAGCTGGACATTCAGTGGCTAGATTTTTTATTTTTAAACTGTTTTCAACTATGTTCTTTGTTTCTAGAAGTATCTAGAAGTTTGCATCATAACAAAATCCACATCAGGAACCCATTCCAGTTCTTGCGATCATTTCACCAAAGGCTTTACTTTTTTTTTTTTCCTAGCAGTACCCCCGTGTTAAAAGAAATCGTTTCATGTATTTTAAAAGACTACTTCTTCAGTGTTGGGTCTATTTTTACACAACAAAATTAGTAACAGCTTTCTTAGTGTGAAACCACAAGCATACCAGATGAGGGTGGAAGAGAAATATATTGACTAATAATATTATATAAGGAACACAAATGGGCTTATGGTCAACATGGGAGCTTTTCGGTCTGTTTTACAGCCATCGCCTTGACAAATTCCCAAATCAAAATTTTAAGCAGAGCTCAGTGACTGAGTCATAAGTCTATATCTTAATAAGCACAAGTTTGATCCCTGGAGTATGCTCAGCTGATAAAGGTTTGTTTTCTGCACTGATCGCTGCCATATTAAAAGCTGGATGTTGGACCACAGCCCTTGCTGTTTGTTTAAAGCAAATCTGACACGTGACACAGGTAGAACAACTCTGAAACATATACAGTGTTGTCAATTTATTTTCTGACCCTCTACCATCCCAGTTTGGTGCAGGTACCAATGAACCATGGAAGTTCACATGCTGGCACCATGATTCCGGCTCCAAATCCTGGAATTGGCCAACAAGCACAGCCCAAATGTGCTGCAGACCCAGAAACAAGGAGGAACTAATCCCACTGTTTTCATGTTTATTTTTGTTTCTGGTTAAATATGGAAGTGCCCAACAGATCCAGAACTAACACAACAGGGTGGTTGTATAGAATACCACAAACAAGACAGCAGGGCCTACAATGTTATTCTGCTGGAGAATATAGTTACTACCGAAGCGCACCATGCCAAAATATCCCACCATTAGGGGCCAAGGAAAGCCCAGACAGACAGATCTCCAGCATAAAAGACAAAACCAACCCACTCTTCCTGGTCATCTGATATCTAGGAAAGCAGACAGAACAAATGAATCATTTTGTAGTTTTATTACCCTCACCCCCACTTCTCACAAACGGACTATGACTCGCATTGAGATCTCAGTGCATTTTACAGAAAAAAAATGTTCAAGAGGATCCAAATAGTTGTGCATAAACCCAACTCCTTTTTTGCACAATTTGCAGTTTGTGTTGAAAGTTAAACATGGTTATTTGAACCTTCTGATGCATTCTTACACTTGTATCTTCTCCATGATCTTACCAGATCATACATTTGTGAGTTCTCATGATGCTGCATCAGGTGCAACCATTGCTGGGAAGTGGCAGATAATGTTATATACACTGACTGGAAGACTACATCAGAAGAAGAAGACAGATTAAGGCACCACTGTTGGAAAAATTAAGGTAGCTTGTAGTTACAACAATAACGAAAGCCATAATAATACTATTCTTAATTGCCAGCAATTCTTAGACTCCAATAGTTATATTAAAAAAAAAATAAAAAAAAAACAACAAAAAAAAAAAAAAAAACAAAAAAACACCAAAAAAGAGAAAAGTATGCTTGTACCTGAATACAGTTTCCTGATATCTGATTGTTTCAAATCAATACCCAGTCTTCAGCATAATCAGCTTTTTCTTTTTTTTTTTATGGTAAGATGAAAAGCCAGGACCTACATCCATGTATTCACAGGTCACATTTCACTGCTTTGTTCTGAATAACACCACAGGAGAAAAAAACCAAAACAATCCAAAGCAGTTTGTAACACTGATACTTCACCTCTGAGATGATTAGATGGGTAGACACACTGAAGTACAAAACTGTAAGTTTTCTGTTCATTTTGAAAGACTTAGTCCTCAGGAAGGGAAGGCGGAGGAGGAAAAAAAAAAGCCAAACTTCATTACGTTATATCATGAGAAAAACCAAAGTCACTCAAAGAGATTTAATAAAATTAGGAGTTGAAAAGTGTTCAAACTACTTTTCCAATTCAAGTCAATTATTTCAAGTATATTAAAATGTTTCAGAGGAAAAATTTCTCCATGGTTACAATTCTAATTGCTTTTATAAATCCATAAAAAAGAAAGGAAGTCTCTACATATATCCCATATTCCTCCAATGCATGCATGCGTTTTCTCTGAAGACAAAAAGTCATCATGATCCAGTTGTTTCTTAACACTGATTTCAGGCACATCTTCCAAATACCCCTTCAGTTTTCACCAAAAAGGTTAATCACTGGGCATAAAAGCAGCAATTTTTTGTTGCTGTTGTCTACATGGGTACTGAGCAGGTTTCAGTTATTAAAGAGCTTGATGCAGAGTCTGAATAAAGTTCCCATGTCACTCCAAAATCCCACAGTTCTTCTCCTCTGAGGCAGCTTTTGCAGTCAGATCTACTTAGAAGAATCTTACACAATTCAGATAAAATCTCTTGGATTATACAAAAACCAAGTTGTTCGAATGTACCTGGCAAGTTTGTCTCTATAGCTTCAATATTATCTTTTTTTTTTTTTTAATAGCTTTAAAGTGCCCTAGTATATTTATTTCTTTATGCTTATTTAAACTTTCACAATTACATAAAAAGGGGACACTCTGTGTGATTACTGTGTTTTGAGAAACAGAGGAAAAGGAGAGGAACATCAGAAAACTCATCTTAAAGCAGCTTTTCTAGTTAATGTCCGTTTGCTGAGTTTGTGCAGCACAGACTGTTTTCCAGAGGGGTTTATGATAAACCCAGCCATCTCCCTGCAATTTAAAGAGAAAATAGGGTTACAATAAAGACACCATCCTGGGAGAATTCCCTTCACACAACTATTAAACTGACAGCTGTGAAAATCAGTGGGACATAGCTTATACCTTTGACTCCCACTGATTAAGACAGAGACCAACACTGCAAGCTTCTGAGACTACTCCAGAACACGTATGGACTCTTGCCGAGCCACAGCACCCTCTGGGAATCAATTGCACTTGTAATTAACCCAGATGGAAAGCCACTCTTCTCAACTCCATGATGCAGATTACTTTAAAAAGCCAAATGAGAAGCCAGCAGAGGTGCAGCTATCCAGGATTGTCAGTTCTAACAGAGCTCAACTGCTTACCCAGAAATTAAGCAGCTCAGGATTACATTTAAACATTTTCTGAGTAGATCTGTATCTTGTGGTAGCAACAGAATTTCACCTCTTCTAAATCTCGATACTAACAATATAAATCTCTAATTCTGAGTTGGTAATACTAACATAGCTTTAGAGAACAAAAAACTTCACTGAAGCTAGCAGATAGTCCTGAACTATTTCGAAGTCATCATACTGGCAGTCCCCAGGCTTCCTGGGCAAGCTGCAGTTCACCTTGTTAAAAGTCTTAATGTATTATTATTACTACCATTACTGAATAGAGGTTAAGCCATCAAACAAATAAGCTCCATCCAAAATGTAACATACAAGAACAAAAAAAGTTTTAAGTTGAGAATGAACTCATGTTCCTTCATGCTAAAGGTACTATTTTGGGTTCATACACACACAACATAAGCAAAATTAGTCCTATTGATTATTTTCTTTGGGTATTTACCATTACAGTCTACTTACATGTATACATGTAAAGCTGTTTTCCATGTGCCACAAGGAAGTGCTTGGTAAGAGAAGCCAGACCACAAAACAGGCAAGCATTTTGTTGCAAGAGAATCACAAAATAAAAGTGTTTGGGAATTGAAGGGTAAAGTCACACCTTCACATGTTTGGGAGTGCTTATGTCACCTTACTGCTACAGATTCCATGGAGCTAAACTGTGAGATCTAAGGCCAAATACTCTATTCTGACAGGACACAGACTCATACTACCATGAAAGCACCTGCTTTCATTGTAGTTCCACCTTCATGATCAGCCAACTGCTTGGGAACTTACTTCTTTAAGGAAGTATTTAGTACACCAGGGTGTTTCTGTTTCAGTACGAAGCCTCTCTTCGTTCCTCTGTCGTTCTTCAAGGGCTCGCTTGTGCTCTGTAGCCTTATCAATGTCTCCATCCCGCAGAGACTCTGTTACATGCTGCCACAGCTTCCTACAAAACAAATTATTAACTACTTTCAAAAAGTTTTCTCAGTCTGCCACCTCAAACTACAGGACTGCCTCATGCAGTTCTTTCACAACAGCAGCACTCCCTCCAGTTATACATGACAAACCAACCCAGGTAGGAGCATGATGGTGCAGCGCATGTGGAAGGGCTCACAGCTAAGTCTTACAGCTGCACTAGCAATTAGGAGCTGACAGAAATCGCTCTGAGGTTTTGGCTGTGCCAATCTACGTCTGTTCGTATACCCTGTAAAGTTGTTATGGAAGTGTTATTCAACAAGCAGTTCCTTGTGAGGACTTCCCTTGTCAGGAGCTGCCCAACTATGTAAGCATTTTCCACAAAGGAAATCCTGAAAATGTAGATATTCTAAGGCATTTACCAGACTGTCTAGGACAAAAAGGGTCAGACAATAGTAACCACATACTCTACCTAGATTCAAATGGTCCTTGTTTCTCAAGGGGCCGGACTCGTTTTCTAGTCACCGACAGCTTTGTCAAGTCCACGTATTTTGTCTCCCCGTTGCTGTAGGTGAACTCAAGTACGCTGTTCCACTCCCCCTGCACTCTGCACACCACTGTGTTCGTCGTGTTCTGCTTCACTTCACCTGTGACTCTAGGAAAGAAATTTCTTTTTTAAAGGCCATGGCTGAAGACACCCAAGTACTATTTCCTGCATAATCATTCAACTTTAACTCTGAATGAGTTTGCAAGCTTGTCACACTGTCTTGAAAGATGTTGGTTACTTGAACTGCATTTGTATGGAGAAGCTCACAGAGCGAAGTGACTTTCACTCATTGCTATAGCTCTCTTCACGTTACCCAGGAAACTCTTTTTGGCTTCAGTTTAAACTTGTTTCAAACCTTTTAAACAGAACTGAAAATGGGAAAGAAACTAACACAGACTGGTTCACATGTAACAAGCAGTTGATCTTTTCCACATGAAACATCAGATACATAGCTCAGACTTAAAAATTTAAAATTAAACTTTCTATCAAGAATGTATCTCACTACCTGCTGATACCCTCTCTCATCTTCACATTTCAATGTTCTCCATATGTAGGTGGTCTCACTCTTATGTTCCTCACATAAGCAGCAGACACACGAAGGCAAAAAGCAAGGTAGGAAACTAGGAATCAGGAAAACTGCTTTTCTTTCCTGTCTCTTCCACAGAAACCTCTGCCAATAACAAGATACTAAAAACGTCTTTCTCATAAGTAGTATTTTATTCAAGTGTTGCACTGGTACTCAAGTATCACCATAATTACACTTACTGATGCATATTTTCCTCCTCAACATCAAGACCTGTCCAAAGACCTCCTGACATTCACTTCATCCTGAATCAAGGAATAGAAGCTTACTGAGCATTGCTAGGCAAGCAAAGGGTCTGCACACTATGCAAAAGCAAGACTTAAGACATCCACTTGTAAGGTGCTGCAGGATTCAGAAAGGACACTATCTCCATCTCCAATTAAACTGCAGCTACCTGTACGCAAGCTCTCTAAAACACTCTCTAGCTCTCCTTCCCACATTTTAACATTGCTAACACAAAGTACATGTTACATCTCCTTTGACACTTACATTGTGTGCAGCTAATAACAGCCAACTTGCACATCTCTGGTTTGCTCATATTTCCTTCGAACAACTGCATACAGATGAGCAGAAAGCAGCACTCCTGTGCTCCCACCTTGCCCATACTGGCTATGAGGTGCCATATTCAGAGGAAGAACGGAGTACAGGACATGTAGATGCCACTTCCCTTCTTATACATGCACCAGTCACTTCCAGCTGCGTCTGCATCTATCCATGTCACGCCCCCCCCAAGCCTGGCATTTGTTTTGATGCAATGTGTTTGATGAGAAATTAATTTCTGAGGAAACAGAACAAGTATCACAGACCAGACCTTCCAGCATAGAGATGCCAGTCAAATCAGACCTGTGGGGAAACCCCGGGGCAAGTGGGGAAAGCTCGCAACCAGCTCGAAGCAGGAGGCAGCAGCCAGGGCTTCTGACATATCTTGCACATAGGGAGGTGGCTGGAGCTGCATCAAGGTCCAGCAGCTCAAACCTGATCTAACTTCATTAGGGAGATCTTCCAGAAAAACCAGACTGATAAGTATGTGCTGCTCACATACAGTTTTCTATTACAAAAATTAAAGATTTATTCAAGAAAACAGGCCAGAGTTGGAGCAACATGAATAATAAAAGCACGTTTACATTAAATTATTAAGGTGGGGTTGAACAAGCACTAATGGTTTCTGAAAACAACTGAGAGAATAGGCAGCAAGCAAGCAGTCATCATTTTGTGCTGCTTTTTCATCCTGTGACTTCCACACTTCACTGAAGCTATTACACATGGTGGAGTCTCTGTCCTTTCCCCCAGGAGATCTCTGAATGGACTGAATCTGTGGGATGCCAGAGACCAACCTGTTCAGACTTCGCAGTTACATCATCTTCCCAACTTTAAGAGCTTAATTTTTCCAAGCACTGTGTGGAAAAGCACCCAATATTTTAATACCAAGCACAGAATCACTGTCTCTGCTCAGCTTAAAATAAACGGTTATATCGCTCACTGCTAAGGTATGGTATTGAGCTGCTACATTAAACTCATCGCAACTTGTATTTCTTCAGGTTGCATTGCTCTGTGACACACAGCCATTCTCAGCACTGCAGATCACAGTATCTGCCTGAACTAATATTAGTGACAAAAATCGCCCAGCACTTATTTGTAAGCTTGGCATGACTGATGTATGCCTAGCTGTTTGTAATCATCATCCTCTATTTCATCAAGCTAAAGAGGTACAGGACCAAGGAGCAAATATCCAGCTGAGGTCTAACAACACGGGTCACACTACCAAAAAAAAAAAAATCTATAACATTGCCATAGCAACTCACTTGCGCTCTGTGTAACCATGACAACACTGCTGCTTCCCCATCAAGAGATTCTTTTGGCCATGTCCAATCATCACTGTGTCAAATTTCCAATAGCTACAGTACCTTGAACAGATCTCTCTTTAAAAAGCTTCTACATCTGTGACTAATTTCAGAAACACACAAAGTATTTTCCAGAATTAAATCATTGAAGTAAAATTGCTTCTTATCACTTATTTTTTATGGTACAACAGGAGCTACTGCAAGGTGGAAAATACACTGTAAGCAATGGAGGAAAAAAGTCTCAAATGATGCATCACTTTAAAATTGTCAGAAGTGAAAAGCTGCATGCAAGCTTCAGTTCTGCAGATGCCATCAAGACAGGGAGCTATGCTTACAGGTTAAGTTCAAAGTATGTATGGGAATTTATAGGGCAAAGCACTTCAAGATGGAGGTTTTGGTGGTTTGGTTTTTTGTTTGTTTTCTTTTAAGCAATAAATATGACCTTACCCTACCGTCTCACGAAAAGTGAGTTAGAGAAGACTGCTGATTTTTTGCAACCTGTGAGAGCAACCCACGTTTAAGAAGTTCTGATGTTCTAAGCTGTTCAGCCTGGAGAAGAGAAGGCTGCGTGGAGACCTCACAGCAGCCTTCCAGTATCTGAAGGGGGCCTACAAGGATGCTGGGGAGGGACTCTTCATTAGGGACTCTAGTGGTAGGGCAAGGGGTAATGGCTTTAAACTTAAACAGGGGAAGTTTAGGTTAGATATAAGGAAGAAGTTCTTCACAGTGAGGGTGGTGAGGCACTGGAATAGGTTGCCCAAGGAAGTTGTGAATGCTCCAACCCTGGAGGAGTTTAAGGCCAGGCTGGACAGAGCCTTGGGCGACATAGTTTAGTGTGTGGTGTCCCTGCTCATGGCAGGGGGGTTGGAACTAGATGATCTTAAGGGCCTTTCCAACCCTAACTATTCTATGATTCTATGATTCTATGATATTTCATTATTATCTCTAATGCATTTAATCTAAGGTTTAAACGTTGTCTAGTAAATGTATGAGTGCAAAATGCTCTGGAATCAGATATTCTTTGTGTGACTCCTACTTAATTTTCTCTTTCCTCAATTGTCTCTATAATAGCACAAGGCTAATCTGTAGCAGTCTTACTACAAGATGTCCAAAATCATCAATGTTGGTGAGTTTCTAAAGCTTTTGCACCAAGTGTGCCAACACTTCCTAGAATCTGCTAGAAGTAACTAAAAGCAAACTATCCCTGGATCTTTTTATTTTTACCTCTTAGTTTTTAACCATGCATACATACGAAGAATTACCACTACAAGAACTGCCATTTTTGCCTTTAGAAAAAGTTATTTTTACCTAGAGATTTTCTGTAAGTTACTTACACTTGATAGTCTTATGTTTCTCATACAGAAATCCTAAGACCAGTAAGTAACAGAAGACCATTTACTAACGATCCCCGCAGTGCAACTACAATGCACTGTGAACAAACCGCAATGTTTAAGACAGCAATACCAACTTCAACTTGAACAAAGAGCAAATCCAAAACCAGGAAACACTAACCAACTTCTAACAGGACTAAGAGAATCTGTAGCAACCAGAAGCTCTGCTTTCCCAGTGGTTTGAACGCAGAGTCAGACAAACATAGAATTTCCTTACTATCTTTAAATACGACCTCCTCCTGTGTGTTTAAGACCTGATGTTTAAGAGCACAGTAATACCTCAAATATTTATAAACAGGAAAACCTACATTTTCTCAGACTATCAAACAAGTAATATTCAACACAGAACAGGTGAGTTACACAGATACTACAGTTCTAGACCACAGGCTACTAGTAAAAAAGAGCAGGGGTGGGGAAAAAAAAAGCATTCTCACCGATGCAATTTGCCACCATAGAAGGGCTTGGTGTGAAAGTTAATACTTGCAGAATACCCAGTTTTCACACAGTTAATGTTGACTTTTCCTCCCAGTTCTACCCAGGGAACAGTTAAAATTGACCGAGCATACGCACAGGGCAGAGAGAACGTGTATTCTTCCCCATGTTCCAGGAGACTTAAGAGACCTGTGTGAAGAAATACAAGAATCTCTAAATCAACGCTATTTCAGAAAAGACCAAATGAGTTATTGAAACTGATAGCTAATACTACATCTGATAGTACATCTGAGTGCTTTTCCTTACAGCCTCTCACACCAAAAAGGAGAGAAAAAAAAAAAAAGCCACAAAAGTGGCATTTATTACAGGTTCTGGATACATTTTCCTGAAAGTACTAACCTGACTAACATGCATTTCTGTTTCTTTTGGGAAGAGACACTTATCCTAATAATATTGCTCCATGAAGTACGATACTGTGCTGCACATCATACTTTCCAGTAGTATGTAAAAGGGCTGGACACTCTCTTATTGATGATTCTGGAGCACTGCAACAGAGGACTTAGGAAAGTCTGACAAAATAAGTACGGAATGAATACCCTGCACTGCAGATCCTGGGGAAGGCTAATGCTCCTTTTCTGTTTTCCCTCCCAGTAATACATCTTACCCTATCTGAAGGCAGGCAGCAGAAACAATTGCACCTCTCCGCCAAGATAAACCCAACTCTTTCCTGACAGTAGCTTTTGCAATAAATGTCAAGAACATCATAAAACACTAGATTTTTTCTTTGAGTATGGGTTTGTTTCATTCCTGTTAAAAACAAGAAAACCCCAAACAGACAGACAACAAAAAACCCCACAAAATCTACCTCTTGCCCTTACAAAAACACATGACAACTGCTGCCTCCATCAGCCCATGTCTCTGTAGCATATTATCTCTGTGTGTTTGACATCAGTATGGAAATCATGAGAAATTCTGAAAAGATATGACATGATTTGAGAAATGCCCTAGAGGAGATACTAACTTCAGAATTTACCTGGAACAGCCAAAGCACTGAGATGTGCCTTCCCCATCCCCTGCCATGCTCATTCCCTTGTCCATAGTTGGCACGCCATAATTCAATAATAATTTTATGTTATAATTTTATATATATTATTAATAAACCTTAGTTTATATGCAAGTGCCTGGAATCCCTAGTTACTGGGCAATACACACAGAGGACACAGAAGGGGACATGCTGTCTCATCTCTTGCAGTAAATACTAGTATTAAAGGGAAATTGCAGCTTAAGAGCAGTTACCCTTCTCTGTCCCTAAAGGATTCAATTTCTCTAGTTAAAAGAAAATTAAAACTTGCATAGTAAGATACATTAAGTGCAATACATGAAATCACACTTCTATTTAATCAATGTCTGATGCAAATTAATCTGTCTGATGCTTTGGAACATTAATACATATCAGTTAACATCACAGCAACTGCCCTTTGGTTTAAAAGTCAAAATTTTATCTCCTGATTTTTGGCAAAGCATAAACCTTCTGTTCCCCCATGTGAAAACTTACTGTTTATGCTTTTCTACTACTAATCCAAGAAGGACTTGTAGTACCTCCTGTACTTTGTAAACAGTAAAATAAATAAGTAAAATAAGAAAATAAAATAAGAAATGATTGTACATTAAAGCTTGCAGATAACAGAAGAAATCCAGAAGTACAGGAAAAGAAAATAATCTGAAAACCCAATGACATTTTCTGCAGGCAGATTTTTTTTTAAAGCCTTTGAAACAAAACTACTGAGTAATATTCATCTGTATTTCTGTCAGAGGAATGCAACATCAAATTTCCTATCAAACTAATAATATTTTAACAACCTTCTGAAACGAATAAAGGAAAGAAGTTAATTATACTTACCCTCACCAATCATCGTCACTCCTATTGACATTCCTAAGAATTTACTTTTTGTCCAGACGTGGGCATTAACACACATCTTTCTCTCTGCACATTCAGCATAAAACCCTGAGACAGGAGGATGGTGGGACACTTGCTCGGCTACAAATTTTACTGTATAGTAGTCCAGCTCTGTTTGGCCCTCCGTATCTTTAGACAGAGTTACTTGCTCTGAGGGGGAGTGAGCAGAGAAGTTACTGCCAGCCTCAGTGGCTACATCGCTCTTCGGTATCCTCCAGGAACAGTGAAATGTTTCCCCAATGATTGGATTGTATGGTTTCTTTGCAATAGCTCCCTTGCGACCTTCATGAAACGAAGTGAGATAATACTCAACAAAGCGGATCATCCTCTCCTCAGGGGTAGTGCCATTTGTGATTGCAATGAAGAGATCTGGATGGGACATGAAGTCCGCATACATCTCCAGCAACGATCGCTTCTCTAAAATAAAAGTGGGAAGAACCACCTGCAGCAAAAGAAAACCCAGAAAACTCTAGTAAGGAGAAAGGCATTTTAATAAGGAAAGTTCTCAGGTGGAGGATTCTGTCCTATTTTAGGCACCACATTTTCAGACAGAACTTTCTTGTCCCTCTTATAAGATATGAGTAAAATACAGTAATCAGAGGTCCCAGAAAAGCAATTTAAAAGGAGAAAAAAGCCCAATAAGTACTATTAGGACTAAGGAGGTTGAAAGGGACTGAGTATCCCTCAAAAAACATAAAAGAGCTGCAAAGAGATTATAATGTGTCCCATATTATCTGCAGAGAAGATAAACAAGCAGGAAGGAGCTGAAACTATAACAAGGAAGGTTCAGAGCAGAGGTTAGGAAAGGCTTTGTCTAATGGAGAGAAAAGCAGAGAAGCTATGCCAGTGCAGTTGAGAGCCTGTAGAGTCTCTCACCACAGCAACTACGACACGCATCGCTAAGAAATAACATAGTATAGGTTGATCCTGTACCTCTGAGCAGACAACCTTACACTTTCCCAGTTACATCCACCTCTATAAAAAACAGCAGTCGTTTTTTGCTGGGCCAAGACAATACTGCAGAGTAAAATGCTGTGGGTATCATCAGTCTTACCTTTCCCTATAGCAGCAACTAAAACCTCATGTAGCTAACCGTTGTAAAGAGCAACACAGGGTGTCTGAACCATGGGATCACAAAAGTCTATTTAAATCAGCTGCACTCAGACAGGTAAAGCACAGACTTAAGACTCCTAAGAAACATAAAAGTTAAGCTGAATATGCTTGCCATGTTGTTGCAGCACCAACCTGGAATATTAAAGTTGCTTTTCACTTCAGTTAAGTGCAATTCTAACAACTTCATTACCTGTTTTGAAGTCAAGCTTGTCCCATTTCAATGCTTTGCCTGCTCTGAACTAAAGACAATGCTACACACACAGCCAAAAGTTGCAACTGGGGGACAGAAATGACAATTTCTCCAACTAAGAGAAAACGATACCCCAAATCTATCTATCTTCAACAGAAGTGAAATAATGACTTAATGAATTCTTGATTAAGCAGCAGGCGTTTAAGTTTAGCTCACAGGCAACACGGCCTGTTCAAGCTACCTTTCCTGCTACTCACCCCCAAACTGTGAAATGTAAGCTCCACAGTAAAAGTGTTCCTAGAGGCCTAGGAGCTAGAGCTCAAAAACACATAGCTGGAGAAAAAAAATTGTAATTCATAATTCCAAGAATGAGAGCGCTTTCCTCACTCCATACTACTGTAAAATCCAGTTTTTCCTTATTAGTGTCTAGTGCTTATGGTAAGAAATCTTCACAGAACTGAATATAAACTGGTAGCAACCTAATTTTCCCAAATTTCCTGCCCAAGTTGTCTAGTAGCAACTGAGCATTAATTTTTTCAAAGCTGCTTCCTTTTGAGATTGGCACACAAGCGTCAAACCCAATTCTCTCCACTATAACTTTGTTCCTGCTTGCTACAGCTGTGAGCAAACAGAAATGAGAATAGGACGAAGAGGTGTCAACAGACATCTGAGGACAGATAATGGGGAACTAAAGGAAAATTTCTTTTCAGAAGCAGCATGAATACAGATATAGGGTTATGCAAGTTGCACACAAAAGCATTATTGAGAGAAAAAAAGATTATGGAAGGAAATCAGAAAGCCAAAAATATGAGAATACTGCAGAAAACTATGTGCAAAGAATAAGTTGCAAACACTGGAAAGAAAAGGGACCATTACGGGAAAGCCAACAAAAACACAGTGGAAAACCCAAAAAGAATGTAATAGAAAAGGCCGGCCAGTTTCACTAAAGAAAATCCACTCCCTTATCACATTTCACTTAAAACCTGCCTCAAATGTAGACACCGGATCTTGGGACCAGAAGTTGCTACAAACCACTATTTCATATTAAACTCAATATTGTTCAGTACAGGAGTTGACTTTAAAATGGCACTTCACTTTTACTGCAGCCAGTCTTCACACTTCAGCTACTTACTCTTGTTAAGTCCATGCCAAGTTTCAGCTGAGACAAGAGATGCAGGATAACACTACGCTGTTCTTCCACCGCTCCAAGATCATCTTCTTTATTATCACAGATATCCTCCAGCTCCTCATCTGGATTTATTTCTTCAGGTTCCTGGGATAAAAGCCACAAATATCAGTTCAAAGATGTGACTGGCCAGACAATATGCAATATTTAACTGTCCATGTATTAAAAATAAAAGACTAAATAAACCCCTGCAGAGCGCTACACAATGGAACCTACTGCCAAGGTAAACAACAGTTGAAAAATTGAAAGGAACATTAAAATAACTCAGTGCAGATTTCATCTAGAGGATTCATGCTAAGATTTCTGACCATCTCTCATGTCGGTTGAGGCAGGGAGGGAAGCTTAAAAGCAAATATGACCCATTTTCCTGTAAGTTTTGTGACCTAACAGAATAGCTAGCCTCTAACACGCAAAACTAGCAAAGTAAGATCTAGCAGAGATTCCAGCCACTTCAGTAACACTCCTCCAATTCCACATCACTTCAAGCTTTCGAGTGTTGCCACACTCACTTCAAAGGCTGTAGCAAATGGTAGTTCCTAGTTACTTGCTTACTGTCATGCCTAATGACAAACAATTAATGTACCTACAGGCCAGTCTTCACAAGCATTATCAATGTTGCTGCTAGTGCTGACACGTAACAGTAAAGGAAAAAGGAAAAGTAACTTGGAGTAGTTTTATAAAACATTAACGAAAAAAATCTCACGTTCATCACAACGCTGGTTTTCTGTTAGCATAACTAAAGCACCCAGACAGACCAGCAGAAATTGTCTTAGCACCATTTTGACAATCACAACCCCACAAGTATCATTTTAACAACCATCATGCTACAAGGAGAAAGTCGAACGCTTCAGGTGGAAAGGATTGTGGTACTTCTAGGGCTCTGAGCAGCATCCTCCTGGGGCATACAGAGGACAGAGCCACTGAATGCCACCGGAGGGCAGCAATATGCATCTGCCTAAGCAAAGCCCTTTATCCTGCAACAGCTGCTCAAGCTCAAGGCAAATTTATGAATGCTCAACCACCAAAGCCAGGTGGCCAAGCCCTCACATAGAGCTCAAATCCTGGTGAAAAAAACAGTTATCACACTGGTGACACCTCTCCAAGGATGTTACAGTATTCTGCTATCATAAATAAGGAAGCCGAAAGTATCTAAGGGGAGAGATAAGACTAGTCATATCCCAAATACATTAAGCTCTTGAACTATAACTCATGTAATCATTGGAAGAAGGAAGGAATTAAGTGATTTTTAAACTCCTGGTTTGTTTCTTTTTTTTTTTTTATGTAGCAACCACTCTGATCCATTTTATAATCTATAAACTACATGCAACTGAAAAAAAAAAATCCTTTCAATTTTGATTTTGCTAGAAGATAGTACACGGCTGTTGCAACCATAAAACAGTACATTATCTTTTCACAAAGATAGTCTCATCCAAACAACTGTGTGAAACCAACTAGTATAAAAAGAATGTAATTATGATTTACTAGCTTAGCTAGGAAAACACATTCTTCACCATAATCCCTGCTGGTTTTTTTTACTTCAGTATACTGCACTTCAATTTTGACAGTTATGATGCAGACTCTAGCTGTATTTCAAATACATTAAGCCATCCTGAAGTCAAGTGATGACAGTAGCTCAGATTAAGAAAAACAGATGCAGCAAGAGCTAGAAAAGAAAGATGGGGAGATTTAATAGCTGGAGACTGACAATTGTGTCTTTCATCTGCTTAGACAGTTCTTCTTGGGCCTATTTTGAGAGAGCCATGAATTCTAGTTAGGTTTTTTGTGCTTCAATATCTACTTGGTTTAGATCAAAATGCAAGGTAATACTGCCTAATCCAACACTTTGCACTGCCATCCCAATTGCCTCCCTCCACTTGACAGCTAGTTACAGAAAGCAGCAAAAATTTATTGAAAAAGCAGGTAGAAAGTTTAATTTACTGCAACTGTGCTCACTCCTTCTCTGACACAGCTAATCAGAAAGCATGAGAAAAATTGTCACTAAATCATTTTCACATAATATGAAACATTTACAGATATTCTTCAAAATAATTCCCCACAGAAATGGGATATTCACATTACCTTACCCTTGTTAGCTGGCAGGGCTCTGCAGTGGACTGCTCTTCTCTGACAGATGCTGGCTTGTTTACCTCTGCTGGGAAATTCTGAGCTGCTCCATTTTTGAAGTGGTTTGCCAGTGATATCTTAGGTTCCAACCAACTGATCGTTGTTCCTGAAGCAAAAGAAACTTTGCGCTGAAACTTGCTCATCCTCTGGAAGGTCAGTAAACAGCAGTTTTCACAAAAGAGCTATTTTTTAAGGAATAAGCTGAAAGCAGCCAATTCCTCCTGCAGCCAATCCCTTCAGCAGCCACTAAACAAAGGTGGTGCAATGAGACACCACCTTCAGTGATCATTAGCACAAACACTGCGATTGGTGAGCTGTAATACATGCAACTTGGACTGGAGAAACTAGTTGGTGTCATGAAAGGTGTAATCAGATACTACAGGATGAGCCTAGTATAACAGGAATGTTAAGTAACCCTTACAATTTTCTTTAACTGGTACCAAAAAAGCAGCCCACCACTTATCAGGTTCTCAAACCCAGCTTGGTTCTAGACTAAGAAGAGCTAAAGTTTTGTTGCCAATGTTTTCTCTGGAGCAGGTACTGGCTTATTCTCAGCTGCAAAAGAAGCAAGCACACGCTGTTGAATAAATAATGCTTGCTAAAAAAAAAAACAAAAAAAACCAAACAAATAAAGCTGCCAGGCTTGGACTTGGAATGCTATTACCCAACTTGATGATTCCAGCATCTCTGGTTACTCCCAGCTTATTTATCAGAGCAGATCAGGTTCCTCATTAATAATACAAATGTTCCATTCTTTTTCAAAGGCTAATAAATGTATAGGGCACTCCAACAAGTTTTTACAGAAGAAAACACAAATAGACTATCTTGGATGTGTTGCAAACACAGAAACTACAAGGAAATCTGAATTTCTACCATCACACAGAAGTTTCCTGTGTCTCAGAATGGACACTGAAGTGTCTGCTGTTTCTTCCTATACAATACACAATCCTTTATTTCCAGACCTCTATTACCTGGAACTAGGTCACATAGAATCATAGAATGGTTTGGGTTGGAAAGGACCTTAAGATCATCTAGTTCCAACCCCCCTGCCATGGGCAGGGACGCCTCACACTGGTCTACGTCACCCAAGGCCTTGTCCAACCTGGCCTTGAACCCTCAACCACAACAGGCAGAGTGAGTTTAATGCAGCAGCATTTCCACCAGGAAAATAATGTGGCAACAAAAGTCCAGCTTTACTAATGGGACAAGACAACCTTTTCCTGCAGCAAGACAGTTCATTTTCATCAAGTGCATTACTCACGAATCCATTACATAGTAAGAAACAAGAATCCCTCAGCAGTTGAAGCTATTTAAACAGAAGTTTTGAAGAAGTAAAAAAATAAGATGCTCAATGTCACTGTCACGCTTACCTTTTCGTAACAGTTTTACTCAGCTTTAAAATCTCTTCATGACACTTGCTTTCCAAGCTGTAACTTTCAACACAATAATCTCCAATTGCATGTTCTAGGCTGCATTAAATCCACACTCACTACGCCTATATTAGCTTGAATTTAACAAGTAGCTTCCCTTTTATACTCCCTATCAGCTACTTCTAAAATAACCTTATTATTAAGTTCTGTTTAAGTTTGGCTGTTAAATTCTAGGAGATTTAAGTGATTTGAGCTACCAGTTGTGTTTTAATATTTGTGAGTGGACAGGATACCCGATTAATACTTCTATTCAAAGGAAGATCATATTCAAATCTGCTCTTGACTATTTGGGGTAGGCACAAGCTATTCTCTTTACTAGCGATCTCCTCTCCTAGAATTTTTCCCCCATCTGTTTCCTTAAGCAGTTGCCAGCACTCTCCCTCTGCTACACCACAGACCTCGCCTCGCAGTGTCTATCATCTTCGCTTTCAACATTTTTCCCCTCAAGAGTTGTAAACCGTTGTTGCAATTCACAACATTACCAATAATAGCAAAGTTTTGTTTTGTTTTTTAATCTGTAATATTTCACCACTTTCCACTTGAATTTAGGAGAAGTTAATAGCTGCAACTTCCATTTTCTTTAAGTCTGTGATTTATAGTGCACCTTGATGCAGCTGGGGAAGTATGTTTTTTTGTCTTCTAACAATTTATAGCAAACTTACACTTTTATCTTTTACAATCCTTGGTTTTTAAGCCTGACAAGCATCTGCCTGACACGTTTTTAGCAGTCAAGTACCAAGTTAACAGACCCAAAAATTTTTTCTCCACCTCATGTTTAAATCTATGATGTTAGACAAGTCTCCTCTTCATCGCTTTTCGCTGCACACCACTTGTATCTAGCTGAAGTATACTGATCTGCCCTTATGATCCTAGGAGGATTCAACAGCATTTTTATATGTTTTATTTGATAGAACAGTCTGCATTCAACATTTTTTCCTACACTTAAATATAGAAATGCCTCCTGTAGCATTTGAATTAAGCCACAAGACTTTTCCTTCCTGTATGAACTTCTGAAGCCTACCAAAAATACTCCATCATTAAGCCAGAAGGAGAAGGATCACTCTTTAGTCAGAAGGAGAAATCTAAGCTAACTGAATTTAAAACAGAGTCCTTTGCAATCCTTCAAAGGAACAAATCTACTATGGTTTCTCTAGAAAAGCTACACCAGTGGGACAAAGGAAGGCTGCAGAAAGACACGTGCATTATTTCAATGGTCTGGTTTTAACTGTGGCCCCAGTAATTCACCATCCAATCTGCTGCTCTTCCCCTCTCCATCCATCTCTCTAAGATGTCACCAGAAATCTTCAAGATTTTGACATCTTCAAGCAATGTTTTTAGATATGGTCATTAAGAAGCAGATACCAACTGAAAAGCAGTCAGATGAACTGAGTTTTTCCCTGCACAGCTTAAAGAAATGTAAAAAGCAACAAAACACACACAAAAATATCTTATTTGTAAGTTATTACAGTGCTCACTGGACCCTTCTTATTTCCCAAAAACAGTAATGGATTAAAAAAACTCACCTTAGCAGCACACATGTAAAAATGTCAAACCAGAAAGACTTCTGATGTGCACTTCCCACAGTTATGCATCAACAGTTTAAATAAAAAATCAGAGGGAATCGGACGAGGTATTTCAATGTGAGAACCTTCAGCATTTAGACAAAGATTTGGAGAGGTTCCACCCAGTTTTTCATTTTTAAAATTACATTTTGAACTTAAATACAGCAAAAAAGTTGATTCATCCTACTCACATACTCTCTTTTAATGCATGTGTCAATTTTTATATTTTTATATAGTTTTAATACTCTTATACAAAATATTTTTTCATCTTAGAAGCTAAACCAATTACAGGTCTGAGATAACATGCACTGGCAAAGCACGTACCACAAGTATGAGAGGAATATGGGAAAGATAAAGTAAGAGACAACTTTTGAGCGTAGTTTGCTACAGACTTACCGTATCTATCATATCTGTTGTGTATTTGAGAATCCTCAAAAGCTTTTCGTTTGCAAAAAGCCACAAAGTAAACACATGAAAAAAGTCAAAGTAAGATACAAAAGAATTTACAATCAGGAAAGAACACATTCAGTTCCATACACTGCACACTAATTAGTGGAACGATGCTGGTAAGCACCTACTTGCACAGACGTGATCAATTGCACTGAGTTAGCAACGTATTTGTTTGCTGTCTGTGAATTCATGTTATTTCGCACCCATTAGCAGTAGGCATTGGGGTTGGCTGTTAAAGTATTCTGTTGGTTTGGGATTTCTGTGTATTTTTTGATGTGCTTTTGGGGTTGTTAGATTTGTTTGAAGTTTTTTTGCCTTTTGCAGCCCCTTTTTTTTATTTGTATCTTTGAGCAATTTGCATTTGCCTACAAGTCTGTTCTGGCCTCAGAATGGAATGCAACACTTAGTCCATGTTTTAAACTGGGATGTTAACTCAGAATGAGAATACTGATATATAAAAAGTATTAATAATAACCTGTGCAAACGTAGGGCTTTGTATTTTAATACTTAACAAGAAATGAAAGCTATACACGTGTGAATGCTTATAGTAGGTATCTAGTGTGTAAAAAGAGTCAGAAAACCATGACACCTGACAGAGCTGTACTGGACACCACATACCCCAGGATATGCAATCCCCTAACATTTCCTCGTTCCTATTACTGTTCTTGAGTGGCCAGTTACATCACAAAAGCAGCCGCCTTCTTGTGGTGCCTTAAGTACTTTATTCTGTTGCGAGATGCTCCACAACAATTAGATGCTTCATTTATGCAGCTGCTGCCACACCCCTCTTGATAGAATAAATGATTAAAAAATTACAACATGCATGGAGTTTTACCCAACACTAGCAAGTCAGACTCTGGAAAAACTCACAACAAACCACACAGCTGGCAGTTCTCTCTGCCCGTGTGAAACTGGAGTGGAACAAGCAATTGTGCAAGAAGGAAAGGATGCATATTTGTTGCAGAGTTTTCCTCTTTGTAAGCATCTATACCCACCTGCTGGTAAGGATCCTTTCTGCTGAGAAGCATGTTGTAACTGGAGAATATGGAAACAGTCATTTAAGCAGTTCATAGTTGCCATGGAAGTTGCTTTGAGCATTAATAGGTCTTGATCCAAGGATGTAAGGTGACCAGAGACAGGAAGGCATTCTATGCTCCTGATCAAGTCTCTCTGCTGGCCCTCAGCCTGAGACATCATCTGTCAAACAAAGCAGTCATTTATCAGGTGATGGAAGTGTGTTGTGTGATACAAGGTTAGCTGTGCACAGAGAATCCCAAGTGATTTTATGAGGATAATAAAACTGTAAGATAAAAGATGTATGTAAAGATAACTGCACTTTTTTTCTTGATGCAGCTACTAAAGAGTCATTAAATGCATGATGAAATTCCCATGGCAATACATGGTATCTTGTTAACAAGCCAACGAATATCGAAGTGTCTTAAAAAAAAACATAAAAAAAAAAGGCAAAGAGGAATTTGAATATATCTGCTGCAGTGAATATCAAACATTTTCATGCCTG